>NW_026557876.1:8556845-8599308 GCF_026930045.1 Uloborus diversus | reverse complement strand
ATAGGAGTCGGAGTCAAGTGCCCCTAAATTCTCGGAGTCGAAGTCTGTAGTTTGGCGTCAAGAGCTATTTCCAACAAAATTTGTTTGAAAAAAATCCGCCTTCAAGTACGGAATCTACATTGACTTTCAGTTTCCCCGTAGGCGCTAATGTTAAGGGATTTGAACTGTTCAAAATTGAACGGAAAATTGTTCAAATCAAAAAGATATTTTATATACAAGTTTTTCATCAAAAGCTTTTTCGTACAAAGTTTGTTTGAAGCAAACTCGCCTCACAGTTCGGAATTGCCTTGAATTTCCCCGTAGGCGTTAATGTTAAGTTTTTTTGAACTGTTCAAAATTGAACAAAAAATAGTTCAAATCAAAAAGTGAAATGTGGGAATGAGGTGTCCTCGCCGAGATCTTTCGAACAAAAAAAAGTTTGTTCGAATCGGACTATTCATTCAAAAGTTATTAGGGGGGGGGGGACAGACAGACCGACAGACATTTTTTCCCATCGCAATACCCTACTTTCTAATTTTTAATTTTTCAATATTTATTTAATTATTTTATTTATTTTTGACTTTTTTTTGTTTTTTGCGATATTTTTAAGATGCATTAAGCCTTCTTTCATGCTTTTTTCTTCTTTTTCTGACTTTTACTGGGAAAGTAGTCTAAAAAGCAAGAGCAACTCCTAATCAGAGGTTAAAACAGTTTCTAAGTTATTCACCGTAAACACATTTCAAAAATTTCTCATCCAGAGTATCATTGGAAGCAAACACCTCTTTTCGTATGACAACTTCTAAACTAAGCGTTTCTTATAAAGCCATCCCCCCACCCCCTTGTTTGAAGATAATAGCAGAGAAATCGATGCTTTTTAATTGGAAGGGATATTTTTACGACAGCTGTAAATTTTCTTGAACGCAGCTTTCGGAGTTTCCAACTTGGTGCGGCTCAAATTTTACGACTGTTATATATTGATCCTCACAATGACTTTTTTTTGCGATGGAAAGTTTCCAGAGTTTTTTTTTTTTTTTTTGGGGGGGGGGGTTCTGCAGAAAAAAAATGCCTCTTTGAAAACCGAAATGAGTGTCTACAAATTGTGGTAAATTCAAGATTCAAAGTTTATGTCTGACATAAAAAGCAAGATCTTTTAAAGAAGCTAAATTGGGAAGTTAAGGGCCGTTGTTACTATCATTTTGGGTTAACTTTGTACATAGACTTAAGGCTTTTTTCAGCAATCACGATTGCTTATTGCTTTCATTTCACCGTCTTTGATGTTGTGGTTCCTTTTTCAGCTTGGACCAGAAACACCAGCACCACCGCCCACCGGCCTCTGCAGGCGCGACTCCGAGCACTGCCTCCTGGAATCCGTTTCTCCTGGTCGATGGAGTCCATGTCCTACACACACGCACACACACACACATGCACACACACGCTCATACACACAAACCTTTACACACATACACACACGCCTACGTGCATACACACACGCCTACGCACACACAGAAGCCTACACATGTACACACGCGCGCCTACACATACACACTCGGCAGCACACACACACAACTATACACACCTAATCGCCCAGGAGGAGGGGTAGGCTTGGGGGGACAGGAGCTGTTTCTAGAAACAATAGCCCCCAATGAGTAGGGCCCTGTCGCAACTCGTGATGGCGAAAAAAACATAATTTGAATTCAAAATTTTAGAATTCAAATTAATTATCTTTTTTTTAAATCTTTATTCATTTTTTACTTTCTTTTACGAAGTAAAGGAAGTATTGTATTCACAAAAAAATTTTCACCCAAAAATCAGCCTTAATTTCCATTTTCTCGCCCGCGAATGAATATTGAGTTTTTTTTTTTCAACTTGACCACACACGGGGATATCTGTCTAAAAACGTATAGATACCCAAAATATCCAATTTGTTCGATCTCCGAATTACTTACAACGAGTTTTCTTGTGACGTCTGTATGTACGTATGTATGTGGATATGTGCGTATGTATGTGTGTATTTGCGTATGTGCGTATATATCTCACATAACTCAAAAACGTTATGTCCTAGGAAAACTGAAATTTGGTACGTAGATTTCTAGTGGGGTCTCGTTGTGTACCTTCCTTTTTGGTTGCATTCGGATGTTCCAAAGGGGGTCTTTTACACCTTTTTGTGGGGGGAAATCACTTTTAATTTCAATAAAAACTCAAGTGTTGTCATCATTTGGCATACACTTAGCGACATATCGCCAACCTTTTGGTCGCCAAGTTCTTTCGCCAACTTGGCGACAAATTTAGCGGTTTTTTTTTTTTTTTAATCTAGTTTTAGTTTAACCACTATTAGCGATATTTTGTGAGTTAACCATTGAATCACATTAAAATATCCAATATTCGGAAAATTGATCTGTATAAAACTGTTTTTGCTACAGTTCGCAACAAACTTGGGGTAAAAACCTTTGTTACTCCAGATCTGACTCGACCTACGGTCGAAAAAATAAGCTTTTATCTCGAAAGGAAAAAAAGTTACAAGCCTTTTTAAATCAAGTTTAAGAAATCTCGATTCCATTCAAATTGTGAACCATTTTCTTTCGCATTTTAATTCCTTAAATTAATTTTATTTTTTGTTTCCATGGTTACGCATTTTAAATCCATCTTTCTGGATTTCATTTCTTAAAGGTATTTTAAAATCTGTCGTCATTGTTTGGAAGGGAAATCATGATGTTTTTTTTTTTTTTACGCTTGATTGTTGAATATACGTCACTTGACACAATTTTTATTTTCTAGGTAGACTGGGCAAAGCCGGGCAACGCAGCTAGTAATTTATAAATGAATAAGTAAGTGATTTGATAAAAATGAATAAGTAAATGTAATGAACTCTTTCACTTTGCGTCATCCACTTTGCCCCGCATGCGCTGACTAACTACAAAAATCATTTAAAATACAACAAACATTAATTTTAAACAAAACTGCACTGAACATTAGTAGGTCTTAATTAGTGTTTAAAATGTTAATAACAAGAACTTTATTATTTAATAATAACAAACATAGTTTTTTGACTTTCAATGAAATATTACAATATGAGTAGCAATATTTAAAAATTGCTTGTATTATCATATTATTTGACTTTAAGAGGTAATTTCTTTTCTTTACTGGAATAGACTACATGTGTTAATACATAGTTAAACTATTTCTAGATAGGCGGCGCTAAAAGCAGAGAAAATGTTTCACCTTCTCACTTCGCTCTAATATTTCACTTTGCCCCACATTCCCCCATAAATTACTATCATAACTTGAAGAATATTTTTCAGTAATATAAGAAACAATTTTGTATTAACCATTAAATTGTAATTAAAATTAGTGATGGACAATTTTTTTTCATTTAATTGGTTTTTTTTTATCTGAATTATACTGCACACTAAAAAGTTATTTAATTTTCATTACTAATTCGGATGCCGATACATAAAACTGAACTGTTCAACTCGAGTAAGTTAAAACTGTAAAAAAATACGACTTAAAATGCTTTTTATCGAAGGATAAACTACCATTGCAGAATACAGAATATTATCAGTAATTATATATATATTTAAAATTTTTAAAGATTAAATTGCAATTTAAAAGGAGTACTGTTCAAAGCATTTTTCATTTAATTGGAATTTTTAGAACTGAAATATACCACACCCAAATAAACATTTCTCAGTTTTTGCCTTTAACTCGTGCATAAAGTTTTATTTCTTTAGCAACCACGATTTTCATTAACACTTTTTCTTAATGAAGGACCAAAAATTGTTTATGTTATGAAGTTGACAACTGATAGCAGATTCAACTAATTTTTGCTGCTAATTCTGACGTCGATGTATCAAGATGTATCAAACTGAAATGTTCAACTACACTAAGTCAAAACTTTTGAAGAAACGACTTAAAATGCTTCCTATCGAAGGCTAAACTACTGTTATACCATACAGAATATTTTCAGTAACATAAAGTTTTTTTTTTTTTTTTTGGTCGACAAATTGCCAATTAAAGTGAGTACTGTTGAAAATTTTTTTTTTTTCTGTTGGAGTATTTAGAACTGAATTATACCGCACCCTAAAAATTATTTCTTAATCGTTGCCTTTAACTTGTGCATAGAAGTTTATTTATCAACAAGCACAAAGCACAATTTTCATTAACACTTTCGTAAATGAAGGACCAAAAATTGTTTATGTTTCAAAGCTCGCAATTGATAACAGATCCAACTGATTTTCGTTGCTAATTCGGGCGCCGATTTATCAAACTGAAGTATTATTCCTTTTCCATTATTCTCTCGTTCCATAAAGCAACAACAAAATGCGACTGTCACAAAGAATTACTAACGCGTAACGAAAGGACCGAGAACACCCCCTCCTCAGACGATCGCAGTCATCTATAGACATGGATCTTGATGCATGGGACGTCGCGAGTTCTGCTGGGTGATCCATCAAATCACGCTCCATGATTCCAAAAAAGAACTGAATCTCGGGAACGTTCATTTGACTCGGGCTTCGAGACGGATTGTAATTATGGAGATGGGAATTTTGATGATTAAATGGATGAATTTTTCTTTCATTCATAAGATGCAAGTTTGCACTTATTACATTGTATCTCGTTTTTGAAGAACTTACTTCAAAACTAATAAGTCAGATGGCTTAGATATGTAAGCGTAATATTTGTTTCATCTTGAGACATGAATAATAATGTAATCAAAACGAAAGAAAGAATATTTGTTGCTAAAAGATGGAGGCTGTGATGATTAAATGTATTAGTTTTTTCCCCCCTTCCCAAGTAAATGTAACCCCCTTAATGTAACACAAAATGTGAATTAAAAAAAATATTACTAGTTTCTTAATGATATAAATTTTTAATGTTAAATTGATGGTATTTCCTTTCCTTCATAAAATGTAAGTTTGCACAAATTATTACACTGCATGTTTCTAATGACATAACATTGTGTTTGGAGAACTTATTTTAAAACTAGTAGTCAAACAGACCTCTTAAATACGAGAACATAATATTTTTTTCTTCCTGAAAGACGAGTAAGATTGAAAAAAAAAAATTAATAAATAAATAAAAATAAATAAAAATATGGAATTTAATAAAATTGTAATTATTGTTCAATGATGGTGATTTATTTTAATGAAGTGAAAGACTTTTTCTTTCATTCATAAATTAAAGTGTTGCTCATATTACTAGTATCTTTATGGTGACATTTTGTTTTTATAGACATTTCTGGAAACGTTAAGATAAGTTAGAAGACTTTTCTGCGCCGAGATTAAGTTTTTTATTTTGACCTGAGAAATGCATAGTAATGTAAAGTAAGAGTTTAAAAATGCCTCCCAATGAAGGTTTAATAAAAAATAAAAATCTCCCATGCTAACCGATTACATATTGTTTTACTTGTTCTAACTCGTCAACATTATTTTAATATTTTTCTCAAAAAGCCGACAAACGACGCAAACCCCCGAAGCATGTCCTCATGATCTTTATTTAAAAAAACACCAAGCTGAAAAAAAACGAACTGATGTGTGCATCACATAACTTCCTTTTCCTCCAATTTAAGGTCATTTCCCCATTATTGGCAGTTTTAATGTGATTCAATAGTTTACTCTCTAAATATCACCAACAGTGGCCAAATTGAAACCAGATTTTTAAAAAATCGCCAAATTTGTAGCCAAGTTGGCGACAAAACTTGGCGACCAAAAGACTGGCGATATATCGCCAAGTGTCCGCCAAATTGTAACACTACTTGAGTTTACATCGAAATTAACAATGATTCCCCCCCCCCAAAAAGGGGCAAAAGACCCCCTTAAAAACACCCGAATGCAATCAAAAGGGGAGGTGCACAACTAGAACCGACTAGGAGTCTATGTATCAAATTTCAACTTTCTAGGACATACCGTTCTTGAGTTATGCGACATATATACGCCCATACGCATATCCGCACATACATACTTACGTACATACAGACGTCACGAGAAAACTTGTTGCAACTAACTCGGGAATCGTCAAAATGGATATTTCGCGTGTCTATACGTTCTTAGACACTTATCCACGTGTGGTCGAGTCGAAAAAAGAACTTAATATTCAATCGGGGGTGAGCAAAATGGAAATTAAGGTCGATTTTTGAGTGAAAATTTTTTCGCCAATACAATACTTCCTTTTTTGTAAAAGGAAGTAAAAATGAGCGGCCGTTCTTTTGAACGATGAAAAATGTTATATATCAGGGGTGCCTGCCTCCCTCCCCCCAGTGCACCCCTATACATAGCAAAGACCCTCAAAAACAAGTCGCCCCCACATAAAAAGGGAAAAATGCCCCTCCAAAACACCCCCTCCTCAAATTTTAATAGCGCAGTCTGCGTCATGTTTCCCCCTTACCTCGCTGCACACCTCTGTTTTTATAGTTCTCTCCATTTTATTTAATTTCTTAAATATTATTATTTTATGTCGATTTTTGAGTGAAAATTTTTTTGCGAATACAATACTTCCTTTTTTGTAAAAGGAAGTAAAAAAGAAGCTACGATCTAGAATCGATAAATAATCCTCTAAAAATAGACGCAGGAATCTCCTGTAAAACGACCGGAAGAATTATTGAATTAAAGAGACTATCCAGAGTATGTAGAAGCAGACGAAAAATGGCTCTAATTTAATCGCGTCAGGGGGAGAATATAAATCAAAACAATCATATTTCAGGAACACGATTTTGTACTTTGTCAAAACTCGTACTCTGAATTGTCACGTTATCAATTTCCCTGATTGAGAGCTGCGAGCTGAATGTTTAGCTAGTTCGGCGTGGAGTATGAGTTATGCATTCCCTTTCGCAAATGTCCGGCAGCTACGTGTAGTCCTGACTTATCACTCGGGACGAAAAATTGCTGGCGGATGATGTTTGAAATTTGTTTTGCATGTTTGCTTAAATGCCCATTCGTTTGTGCAAATAATTTAAGTGTTTTTTTTCTTGTGATGTAAATGTAATTTATTGCACAGGTGGTCTTTATGTAAAACACTGCATGGCATATTTATGAATTTCTTTATAGATTTCAGTGTTTCCTTAATGGAAAAAAAATGTCCGGCAGCAACGTGTAGTCCTCACTTATTACATCGGACGAAAAATTGCTGGCGGATGATGTTTGAAATTTGCTTTGATGATTGCTATAATGCCCATTCGCCTGTGCGACTAATTTGCAATTTTTCTTGCATGTTTTTATCTCGTGATGTAAATGTAATTTATTGCACAGGTGGTCTTTAAGTAAAACACTGCAGGGCATATTTATGCATTGCTTTATAGATTTCAGCGTTTCCATTAATTGAAAAAAAAAGTCCGGCAGCAACCTGTAGCCCTGACTTATTACTCGGGACGAAAAATTGCTGGCGGATGATGTTTAAAATTTGTCTTGCATGTTTGCTTAAATGCCAATTCAAGTGTGCGACTAAGTTGCATTTTTTTTCTGGCATATTTTTATCTTGTGATGTAAATGTAATTTATTGCACAGGTGATCTTCGAGTAAAACACTGCATGGCATATTTATGAATTTCTTTATAGATTTCAGTGTTTCGATTAATAAAAAAAATGTCCGGCAGCAACGTGTAGTTATGACTTATTATCCGGGATGAAAAATTGCTGGCCGATGATGTTTGAAATTTGTCTTTGATGATTGTTATAATACCCATTCGCCTGTGCGACTAATTTGCATTTTTTTCTGGCATGTTTTATCTCGTGTGATGTAAATGTAATTTTTTGCACAGGTGGTCTTCAAGTAAAACACTGCATGGCATATTTATGATTTTCTTTATAGATTTCAGTGTTTCGATTAATGGAAAAAAAATGTCCGGCAGCAACGTGTAGTTATGACTTATTATCCGGGATGAAAAATTGCTGGCCGAAGATGTTTGAAATTTGTCTTGGATGTTTGCTTAAATGCCCATTCAAGTGTGCGACTGATTTACATTTCTTTCTTGCATGTTTTTATCTCGTGATGTAAATGCAATTTATTGCACAGGTGGACTTCAAGTAAAACACTGTATAGGATATTTATGAATTTCTTTATAGTTTTCAGTGTTTCGATTACTAGAAATTTTTTCACAGTATCACTCATTCATGGTTGTTACAAATAATGGCTAACACAAAAAAAATCGTGGATTTTAGACATTTCGTATTAAAGGAGTTCAACTGTACATTAACAATAGAGGACTGTGTATTTACTTTCGTCAAAGTCCGAAAGAAATGTGTATTTCTGACTAATTACTGGGAGCGAAAAATTCCGCATAGAATGATGTTTGAAATTTGTTTTGGATTTTTGATCTAATGCCCTTTTTTGACTAATTTATGTTCTTGATTTTTTTTTCTTGTGACATAAATGTAACCGTTTTGTTAATCTCTTTTGCTAAAATTGTATACATCTACATTAATAAATAATTATTTACAAAATGGAAGACGACGCATTTTATTTCGGTTTAGTTTAGCAGCAATGAGTATTTCTGACTTTTTAACCGACTTCAAAAAGGAGGCGGTTATCAGTTCATACCGTATGTATGTTTTTTTTTTTTTTTTTTGTCCTCTCACAGTGTCTCACCTAGTAACCGATCTTGATGATTCTTTTTTTAATGGATAGGGGATGGCTCAACTTAGGTCCCATTCCTTTGTTTGACCATATTTGTTCTTTAGAAAAAAAGTTATGGGCAAAAACTGTAAATTTTATGCAATTTTCCAATTAAATGATTAAAATGATATGAAACCCATTGTTATAAAAGTTTGGTGCCACATAACAGTAACATTAATAGTAATTGTAATGATAATTTTGAATAAAGGCTTCTCTGAAGCAAGCATCAAGTTTCTTCAATGTCATTGCTCCATAGTGGTGGTAAAGCTAACCTGGAAGCGAGGTGATGCAGCGATCAGGATCTGCTTAGCCTTCACAATACTACCAGGTTATGTTTGCTTCAACTATACAGGTTTGCATCACAAGCAACTGGTATGTTGTGAAATGCAATTTAGTTAGGGACATTTAAATGATAATAATTATATTAATACATGAATTCCAGAGAGGAAAAAAGATAAATTTTTAGTGCCAATCGCTTAAAGTTTAAGGCGTGCTTATACTTTTTTTTTTTTTAGTATGGAGAATTTTTATGAAAAACCTAGGGTAAAGTTTCGTGATGGTAACTTCTTACTTTTACTGAAATACCTACATTTACAATAAAAAGAATAAAATAAAAAGAAATGAAAAGAAATAGAACTGACTTCAAAATTGCTCTAAAAAGTGAAAAATAATTTTATTCTTTAAACACCATCGATAATACTTTTAAACATATTTTTTGAAGTTGGCGCAAAAACGATAGATAAGATCATTCACAGCCATAACTCAACTGCAACTATAAATTTAACCAGGCCTAGTTTCTTCTCTTCCACATACATTATGAATTGATAACAGCATATTTGAGTAACAATATAAATGTTTCGTTCCTAACTATGGATGATTTTCTGAAAAAAATATGAACAAAACGTGGTTACACTGGATTTTACCTTTTGTTTTTGAGCCAACTTCAAAAATTATGTTTAAAAGTATTATCGATGGTGTTTAAAGAATAAAATTATTTTTCACTTTTTAGAACAATTTTGAAGTCGGTTCTATTTTTTTTTTTTTTCAAAAATTTTTTATTACTGGTGATGAAACATTGCAAGGGGATAATGTTTAAAATTTCTCTTGGGTGTTTGTTCAAATTTCCATAACTAACTAATTTATGTTTTTACTGGTAAGTTTTTTTTCCCTCTTATGTAAACGTAACTTATAATTAATGTATTTTAATAAAATGATTGTTGAAAACTTTGTGTCCCCTACTTTTCGCCGACACGAAATTTCTTTCTCCCCTCTTTTTCTGTATCAACCTTACCTTTTGATATATTTAAGAGGGGAGGACATTTTAAATTTCGACAAAAAGTAGGGCAAATGGAAAAGTTACAAGTTACAATATAAGTAACTAGCAGTACCCGCACAGCGATGCCCGTGCTAAGAATGCAATGGAAGTTCGTTGAATTAAAAAAACTCCACGATCCCTTCCATCCCTTCTGATGTGAAATGATCATTTTTCTTCAAATAAAATGCGTACACACATTTTCAAAAATCTATTAGAGTCTCTTCGGAATTTAAAACTATTCGCCAAAACACATAAAAAGATTAACATTAGCTTCAAAACTCAAAATTATCCGCAACCCTGCCCTTTTGCGAGTGAAGTGTTTTTTTTTTTCTGAAATTTAAAATGTTTCGCCAAATAAACAATGATATAATAAAAACGTTATAAAGAACAACCACAATTGAATAATACGACAAATCAATTTACTTAGATAAGTAACTATCTTCAACTATAAAAACAAAAATAAACGTTGAAGAAATAAGAAAAACAAAACCCAACAGAAAAATCCTACAAAATCAAATTTTGTACCTGAACATAAAAAAAAATGCAGCCTTCAAAAATCCGTTTTTTTTTTCTGAAATTTAAAATGTTTCGCCAAATAAACAATACCCAGTAATAAAAAACGTTATGAAGAACAAACACAATTGAATAATGCGACAGATGAAATTTTTTACTTAGATTAGTAACTATCATCAACAATAAAAACAAAAACAAACATTGTAGAAATAAGGAAACAAAACCCCATAGAAAAATCCTACATAATCAAATTATGTACTTGAATATCGAAAAAAAAAAAACACAACCAAAAATCAGTTCGCTGACCACGACAGTTCCACAATAGTGTAGCTTTCCACACTTTCGGCCAGCGCCCTCTCGGGTTAACGTACCCCGCCATCTATTAGGAATTCATTGAACTAAACAACTAATTAAACATTTAATTAGCAATTACAAATATTTCGGGAACGCGGTCGAACGGGATAAAATGTACCTTATGTCCATCTCCCGGTTCTAAGGTGCCTGTCCACCAATTTTCAGCCAAGTCGACTCAGCCGTTTTTTAGTTATAAATAGTGTAACTACCACGACTGTCTTTTATGTAAACGGAAAGATTAATTGTTTACAACAATAGTAATATTGGATTGTGCTAGGCCAAAGAAAATATCCGATTCAGACTTAATATTCGAATCGGGTTTATATCACGGAGAAAAATATTTTGTCCCATACGTTACAACTCATTCATTTCATGAAAAATAATAATGTTACGTGTTCGATACTACGTCAAACTTTCTTTGAATGGCGACACAGTTCTTAAAAACAGCACAGGAGATTTATTTACAGCTATGTACAGGAATTGTAGTTACAACTGCGTAATCAATTATCCGCAATTAAGCAAATATCAAAAAAAAATATTATAATAATAATAATAATAATAATTTGAATTTTGATTTCTTGAATTTAAATTATGTTTTTCGCAATCACATGTGTGTGTGTATGTAGGCATGTGTGTTTATGTGTGTGTGGGGTGTATGTGTGTTTGTGTGTAGGGGTATGTGTGCGTAGGCATGTGTGTTTGTGTCTGTGTGCAGGTATGAGTGTGTGGGTGGTTGTGTGTATGAGTATTTGTGTGTGGGGGGGGGGAATGTGTATATGTGTGTAGGCATACGTGTTTGTGTCCGTGTGCAGGCATGAGTGTGATGAGTGTGTGGGTAGTTGTGTGTAGGCATGAGTGTGATGAGTGTGTGGGTAGTTGTGTGTAGGTGTTTGTATGTATGTGTAGGTGTCTGTATATATGCGTGTGTGTGTATGTATGTGTTTAAATGTGTGTATGTGTAGGTTTGTGTATGTGTTTGAATGCGTTTGTGTATGTGTAGGTTTGTGTATGTGTTTGTGTGTGAATGTGTTTGTGTATGTGTGTGTAGTTGTGTATGTATGCGCGTGTGTGTAGCATATGGATGCAACCTGGAGACGGTTTTCGCTAGAGGAGCAGCATCGTGAGCAGCCGGTCGACGGTGATGCTGCAGAGGGTGCTGGCGGGAAAATAAAATGATAGCACATCAGAACAGTCAAGTGAGAACAATAAGCAATCGTGATTGCTCAATAACACCGTAAACTCAACGATGGCACATCCGATGGTATTTGCATCCGAATACGCAAAAACTAAGCGCAAATGCCTCACAATAAAACGAACAACGGCCCAGACGAAGCTCAGACCGTTAAAAAGCACAATTGACTCTGCTCTTATTCATAAGTCTCCCAGCGTTTTATACCGAGCGAAGAAATTGGAAAATCCTACAAAGTACTACAAATTTCTCATATTTTCTTTTTATTCCATCCACAAATCTTATCGTTCGGAAATGCGGGGCCCGTATACTTCAGTCGAATGTTAGGGGGTTGTATGTGCATTACAAGGAACTATTTAAATATTACGTTACTAAG
This sequence comes from Uloborus diversus, assembly GCF_026930045.1. Lineage (NCBI taxonomy): Eukaryota > Metazoa > Arthropoda > Arachnida > Araneae > Uloboridae > Uloborus > Uloborus diversus. The sequence continues at coordinate 8,586,979 of NW_026557876.1, read as the reverse complement.
ATAATTTTAGATGAAAGATAATGGAATAAACGTCAAATTTAGCTAGATTACAACAAATTAATCATAAACATAATCCTATTTTCAGAATTTGTTACAGTAAATGAAGGGGTAGCTGTACCCCGAAGCCATTAAATAAACATTTTTTAGTTTTGATAGATTCAAAATAATCAAATCAAGATCGTTCAAACGACAGCAAATTCAGGTTATTATGTAGATTAAAGGTTACTCTATTAAAATATTAATGATGCAGGAATAGTACAATTTTACTTTCAAACGCGGTTTTCTCAATTTTGAAAAATCGTGTTCCTTTTTCTAGAACACTAATATGCATATTACTTTGAAATTCTCACAATATTTTATTTAAATGGTTATTAAACTGCAGTGAAATGTTTGTTTAGGACACACATTTTATCCTACACAGCTGTTTTAATGTTCAGAAACTGTCTTTTTTTTTCATCTAAAATGTGACTATTGTCTAAAATTAAATAAAATATGTAAAAAACCGAATTGTCTTAAAATTTCACTTAAGTAAATTGAAGTGAAATTTTATCTCTTGAAATAATTGAAAATTGCATGTTTCCATTACAAAACTTTATAAGAAAAAGATACATTATGTGTAGCAACTTAATACTACGCTTATACATGGTGCCAAAGCCCTTAAAAAAGTAAGAAAGAAAATTGATGTATAAACGTATGTATGATTTCTACAGCAAAACATTTTGTTAATTTTACCTTCTAATATGACTACTATTTAATGAAATATATGAGCAGTTACGTGCGGGTACAAAATGGAGGATTTCTCGTAGTCCATCTACTATATGTTTTAGGGTAAAAGTAACTGAAATTTTCAATGGTGAAACAATGCTGTAATGGGGTGGCTTCCTTCAGTCAAAAGTACTACTTTTAGTTATTGAAATGGATAGAATAAGCAAAAAAAAAAAAAAAAAAATTAATAATAATAATAATAACATGGACCCAGAAAATACTTTTCACAACAGTTTTTTTTTTTTCAATTAATTTTTTTTAAATGTTCGATTTTTCAAACAAGGCGTGGTCTTTATGAAGTCACAAATGATGCACTTTGCCGCATCTTTCTACTACGTTTCCCCGTTATGATAATCAAGCAGCGAATTAAAATTGCGCTCTACGCTTGCTACCAACCATATCGTTGCCAATATACATGAGTAAAGATGCGAATTAAATATTTTGGACCGTGAATGGCAACACTGAATGGCATTTCTTCATTTGTGATGTCATTGGCAGAAGCGTTAAACGAGGAAAGAGCACCGATTTAAGTATTTTTTTAAAAATATTAAACTTAAATAAGTTATTTGAAAAAATTGTCAGATTCTATGTTTTTAAGCATGCTCTTTCAGAAAAAAATACTTTTAAAATTTTGGAAACGACCCCATTATACATAATGCTTTAACTTCATGTGAGTTGTCACGTGGTGGACAGTACGGTGGCTTTTTCGTAGAATGACTTAACTACTATAAATATTATGGTAAAAGTGGCTTAGTTTTTTAATGGTGGAACAATTCTTTAAGAATACGCAATACTTTAATTACATATGAGTTATGACGTGAGGAACAAAATGGTGACTTTTTCGTAGAATGGTCCATTTACTATGAATTTCATTGTAAGAGTAATGGAATTTTTTTAATGGTGAAAACAGTGCTCTAATAGGGAAGTTTTCGATTTTTCAATTTTATTTTTATATGATAGAGTAACATGTATGAACATCATAGGTGAAAAAAATTTTGCGATAAGATAAGTAGTTTTTTTTTAAATTAATTTTTGAAGTTCAAGCGCTTGTGACGTCAAAAGGCACAGGAAGTGAGCTCATGCGCTCTTCCGCCGCGGGAGAAGCCGAAGGACGTGCAGTTGGCTTCGAAAACGAAACGTAAGGCTTACCTCCTCGCATTTAACTCCTTGCGCTTCTGGAACATTAAACCTCTCATCCTCTCGGAAATATTTGAATACCATCATTCATGTTACTTGAGGAAGATTATTAGATTGTGCTTTAACGAATCCGGCCTCCATAGTGTTGTTCAAAAGGATTATTGAATTTCTAAAAAATAACAATATCAGCGCGCTCAAAATGTCCGTACGAAAACAAGGGATCTTCGGCGGAAGGCTGCCCATGAGTGCCCTGTGACGTAAGCTCGTGACGTTTCAGAAGAGCGCACTTTTGCGCGTGGATTTTTAAAAATTCATTAAAAATCAATCACCGTGTTTTAAAATTTGGCGATGGTGAATTTTTTAGTTTTGAGGGTCAATTAACAATATCCAATATTCAAAATATGAACATTTAATAGGTTGAAACTTCCCTATTATACGCTCTAGATTTCTGATTGAAAGGAATTTCTTCTAACTCGTCAGCAGAACAATTATTTAAAAGACCTACTGATGACGCAATCAAGAACACAAAGCTGTCCCATCGCTTAAGAACCAAAAATCACCTCTGCCTCGAGCAGATCATCTCAAATGAAGCCTTTGTAGAATCTCGTCTCAGAAAATGACGACAAAGAGCTTTTCCTTACTTAATATTCATTAAAATAATCTGTCTTCATTTACGACGTGACAGAGTTTATAAGTTGAGTTGTTTTTGAGCTTGATGGATCGCTTTCAGGTAGTTTTCCACGCGTAGAACGGAGGAGTCCTCTCTCGATTCTCTGATGAAAGTTGAAGTCGCAAAACGGATCCTTTGAGCGATAATTATTCGCTTAATTGTAACTAAGTTCTTAGTTAATTTTTCTCATAAATATTCAAGAAGAAGCATGCAATTAACGTATGAATCTTTGCACATATTTTTGCTGTTACATATTGTTACAAATTTAATAGTAAATATTTATAATCAATTTGTTGTAATCCGGCTAAATTTTGGCGTTTATTCCATTATCTTTCATCTAAAATTATCTAAGTAACGTAACCTGTAAATAGTTTCTTGTAATGAATATACAACCCCCCTTACATTCGAATGAAGTATATGGTCCCCCCCATTTCTGAATGATAAGATTTGTTAATAGAATAAAAAGAAAAAAAGGGGAAATTGTTAGAACTTAGTAGAAATTTCTGAATGGAATATTGTGGAAACTTTTCTCGGATTTATAAATAGCCACGGCCGGCGGCGTGATCAGTTAATCTCGTTTCAGTCGTAGATCTGGGAAGTGTGTATTAGCCTTTGCGCTGTGTTTTTGCGTAATTTGATGTAAATACTTGTGTGACCGTTGAGTTTACGGTGTCAATAATTGATATTTGCTTAACTGCTATGGTTAATTTAGCAGTTGCTAACGATGTTTCTTGTATATAGTTGTAAATAAATCTCCTCTGTTTTCTCAACAACTGTGTCGTCATTTAAATAGTTTCTTGAAATAGTTGGACTCTTACCAATATTTCTTTCTTTTCATGGATATTTGGGAGAATTCTTTCTTAAGATTGACCTCATGACTCTGAAAATTTAACTCCCGTTTTTTTAAAGACTATTTCTTAAGTTACTTTCTGTGTCTTAAGATATGTCAATTCAACTTTTTAACTGTATCCAAAACCAAAAATAAATAACAATGATTATAAAAAAAATTTAGTTACAATAACGTTAACAAATTAATTTCAAAGCTGAACTTAAGTAAGCATAGATTTGCAAATTTTAGGTTTGAGTTTTCAAAAAATAGAGGTTTATTTAAAACTAGTAGCACCCGCACGGCTTTTCCCGTAGTAGAAAATTAAAAGGTCTTTTGATTCGCCTGTATATTTAGAAATAATGTATGGTGAATTTCTCGCCAATTGGCTTGCCCATGTCAAAGGTGCCACGTTATGATAACTTTGTAATTTACTCGTCCATCTTATGATAATTTTGCTCGGGAAAACATTCTTAAAATTGGAATAGAAAAATAACAAAATCGAATTATTGAAAAATCGCTTCGAGGTGCACACCCCCATGCTACAAACTAACTCTGTGCAAAATTTCATGAAAAACGACCTAACGGTCTAGGCGCTATGCGCGTCACGGAGATCCAGACAGATAGAGTCAGATCCGGACAAAGAGACTTTCAGCTTTATTATTAGTAAAGAAGATAAATCAGTTTGAAAGCGTTTTAAAAGTTTTTGTAAAAATTGTTTTGAAAATCGATCATACAAAGCTTGCAATATGTAAAGCAGATCTGTAAGATATTCTCTACAGTACAACAAAAATGAATAATAAAGTAAAAAATAACAACGTCAAAAAACACTAATTCCATATTACTGCAAACACGTGTTTCGGCATTACAAGAAACTCCTTTTTCAATGTGGAAGAAATTGAGTTTATGGACGAAAAGACAACCGAAAAAGCCAAGAAACCAATAAGCAAACGGTTTAAATGATAAAATTAGCGGATTAACCAAACATCAATAAGTTTAAACCGCTATTTTCATCTTTAAGCTGTTTGCTTACCTAGTTCTTGGCTTTCGTCGGTCCAGAGATCAAAATAAAAAAAAAATTGTGAACGAATCTTAAATTATTATTCTTCATCTTTATCATACTCTACTAATAAAGCTGAAACTCTGTGTCTCTGAATGTCTGTGTCTCTGAAAGTCTGTTACGCGCATAGCGCCTAGACCGTTCGACCGATTTTTATAAAATTTCGTACAGAATTAGTTCGTAGCATAGGAGTGAGCACCTCGAAGCGATTTTTTGAAAATTCGATTTTGTTCTTTTTCTATTTCAATTTTAAGAACATTTTACCGAGCAAATTATCACAAGGTGGACGAGTAAATTACCAAATTATCATAACGTGGAACAGTAACATAGGCTAGCAAATGAATATAACAAATTGGCGAGAAATTCGTCACCATTATTTGTAAATATACAGGCGAACCGAAACACCTTTTAATTTTAATCTACGAGCAAAGCCGTGCGGGTACCACTAGTTAATAATAAAGCTGAAGTCTGGAACTCTGTTTTTCTGCATCTCCGTCTGGATGTCTGTTCGACTAATTTTCATTAAACTTGGCACAAAAATAGTTCGTAGCATATGGGTGAGCACCTTAACGTGAGTTTTTAAAAATTCGATTTGGTTCTTTATCTAATCCAATTTTAATAACATTTTACCGAGAAAATTCTCATAACGTGGACGAGCAAATTATCATAACTTGGACACGCACATTACCGTAACATGGGCGACAAAATTAACATAGCAAATTCGCGAGAAATGCATCATCCATTATTTGGAAATATATAGGCGAACAAAATGACCTTTTAATTTTCTGCAACGAGCAAAGCCGTGCGGGTTCCGCCAGTTTAAAAATAAATTTTTCTTGCTGGGGCGAGACTTTGTACCCACCCTGTATTTAAAGGATAAAATAGAAACAGAAAGAAACATTGCGTGTTCAGACATCCAATGACAGCGCAGAACTTTCAGTCTCAAAAACCAGACACTCCATATTCGCGGCAGAAAAGACTCTTATTATTTCAAAGTAGAAAGAGTCGTAAATTTTTAACCGATCTTAAGAACGAGTTTCAAAAGCAGTTTTCAGTAAAATTTAATCCCTCTTGTTAAAGTAACCGATGCGGCTGAAAATTTTACGAGCCAACTGCCAGGTTCCTGCTTCCAAAAAGCGAAGAACACGTCAATAAAATTCGAAAATAAAGACAGCTCCGCGGACGTAACTCAAGTCCTCTTTGGCGGGTATTATTTCCCTTCAGGAAAACTTACTTTTATAATCAGCTTTAAAAGTGATGGCGCTTCGCTTATGAAATGAGCTGCAGAGACGAGTTGAGTTGTTTTAGATCTTGATGGATTATTTTGTCGAGATAATAGTGATCAACGAATCGGTAATTAGTGTTTGTAGCTATTAAGTGTCGCAGTTTTGTCGTAAGTTTAATCTTTGACAATATGTTTGCAGAAAAATACGGCTTTGCTAGCTGCGTCGCCGGCTTGGCATGGTCCACCTCGAAAATAAAAGTTATGTCAAGCACTCGGTTATAACGAACAAACATCGCGAGCCCTTTGAGCTCGTTATAAGCGAGTTCAACTGTACACGTCCTCCATTTTAGCAAATTTATACTCTAGACTATACCTACTAACTATACCTATACCTATCAATAGGGCGGAAACTTACTGAAATTACCATGCCTTGCCTTCAATCTTCGAGTTGAACCGAACTATTGCTTCGTTCACTCATCTGGTCAGTGCTAATTCTTACATTAGCTACCAGTTTGTTTGGCGCTCTTGGCTTCCTTAAGAGGTTTTCCACCTCCGGCTCAGTTACTCCTATACTGGGCTAATGAGTGCTAATAAGCACGAAACTGCAGTCCTCGGCTGGAAATGACTGAGCTGGCGGTGTGTTTCATGTGCACCTATTAAATATTCAAAGCTTGGAATCGTAATCTAAATTAGAATGCCCATTCACTAAACTCCGTAGCCCACCTTTGAACCCTTTCCATTGTAATAATCGGTATCTTGAGTTCAAATTTCAGGTAAAAATCTTACCATTTTCCGATTCTTTCTGGGCGTTTGCATCTTTTGACTTCATGGAGAGTTATTAAAATTGACTAAAAAATTCACAGTACTATCAAACGAAACAAAATTCAATATATTAACAAATATTTACAAATTTAAAGAACAAGCTTTACAAATCGGACTGTATAGAAAAAATCTTTTTCGGTGTTCCATCGATTCTATTTATTTTTTTCTCCCTCAGTTCACTTCAAATCCGAAAAGTGGTGGGCGGAAGGAAAAGTTCAAAAAATAAAAGTTCAAGGCTGACCTTGATCAATTGTAACATCCATTACACTAATATCTTTATTTTCTGTTACTTTTCATCCACAACCACAGAAAAGAAATATTTGTTGCCATCCAGCTCTATAATAGAATCGTGCAGAAGTCATTTACATTAATAGCATGAAAACACCTCCGGCTCTGTTTTGGAGTAACAATAGATCGGAGCAACCACTTAGCAATCATAAAGGCAAATCGATCCTTCTACTTCCATTCCGTTCTACCGCCACGGCAAATGTCACCAGGTACATAGTAAAGACCAAGCATAATTGCAACTTGTTCTCAACTTCTGGAACGCCGGAGAAGATTTGTCATGTCTTCCATTCAGCCCCATCAGTCCACGAAACGTTCTTTTTTCTTTCTTTTTCTTTTTTGTTCCATTCCAAATTAGCAGCTTCGTATATCGCCGAGAGATTTGACGGGCGTTAGCGGACGCGATCCCAGCTTTAAAAAGTCCCGCCTCTGTAATAGGGGGGCACAGGTGGTAATTATGGAAAATTTCGCCATTTTTTTTTTCTTCTGGCACGTTGGCACCTGCTCTTCGTTGCTCGCGAAATGGGAAAAAAAAGGATACATAATTGCGATGGGTCGACGGATTTTTGACCAGGTCGTTCGATGATGGAAGATATGTCGTGACTCTGTGAAGTGTGACAAATGCAGTCACAAGTTAATTGGCGGGGATTAAGAACGGCAGCACGCGAAATGTCCATTACAAAAGTAGAAAACGCCACTCATCAGTTAGCAGTAATGAACTGGAGAAGATATCAAGTGAACGTTAATTTTTAACTTTTCGCTTCACTTTTCGCTTTCATGGTGGAATATTTATTTCAATGTCGTGGAAATGTAGGCTATTATAGTTAAGGATAATAGCACTTTTTCTTTTGTACGTAGTTAGCTTGCAGATAAGTTAAGAATATAAAAGGTATTGCTTTATTCTACAACTAGCTGCAGTGAAGTGACGCGTGGTCAACAATCAGGCTTAAACAAAAGAGCTGATTTGTGCATCACATGACTTCCTTTTACTCCAATTTAATGTCATAGTTTACTCTCTAATTATCACCAACAGTGGCCAATTTGAAACCAGATTTTAAAAAAAATTAATTTGAATTTTGACATCTTGAATTCAAATTATGTTTTTCGCAATCACGAGTGTGTGTATGTAGTGTGTATGGCGTGTGTGTTTGTGTGTGGGGGTATGTATGTAAGGGGTATGTGTGTAGGCATGTGTGTTTGTTTCTGTGGGGGGGGGATGTGTATGTGTGTGTAGGCATATGTGTTTGTGTCTGTGTGCAGGCATGAATGTGTGGGTAGTTGTGTGTATATTTTTGTGTGTGTATGTGTGGGTGTCTGTATGTATGCGTATGTGTATGTGTTTGTATGCGTGTATGTGTTTGTGTAGGTGTATGCGTGTGTAGGTGTTTGTGTGTGTGTGTAGTTGTGTATGTATGCGCGTGTGTGTAGGACAGGGATGCAACTGGAGACAGCTTTCGCTAGAGGTGCAGCATCGTGAGGAGCCCGTCGACGGTGATGGTGCAGAGGGTGGCGGTGGGAAAAATCAAAGGAACGTCAAAAACAGTCAAATGAGAGCAATAAGCAATCGTGATTGCTCAAAAAAATTAATTTGAATTTTGACATCTTGAATTCAAATTATGTTTTTCGCAATCACGAGTGTGTGTATGTAGGCATGTGTGTTTGTGTGTGTGTGGGGGGGGGTGTTTGTGTGTACGGGTTATGTGTATGTGTATTTGTGTCTGTGTGCTGGCATAAGTGTGTGGGTAGTTGTGTGTATGAATGTGTGGGGGGGGGGTATGTGTATGTGTGTGTGGGGGGATGTGTATGTGTGTGTGTAGGCATATGTGTTTGTGTCTGTGTGCAGGCATGAATGTGTGGGTAATGTGTGTATGTGTGTATGTATGCGTGTGTGTATGTGCTTGTGTGTGTATGTGCTTGTGTGTGTAGGTGTATGTGTGTATAGGTGTATGTGTTTGTGTGTGTGTGTGTGTATGTGCGCGTGTGCGTGTGTAGTTGTGTATGTATGCGCGTGTGTGTAGGACGTAGATGCAACCTGGAGGCGGCTTTCGCTAGAGGAGCAGCATCGTGAGGAGCCCGTCGACGGTGATGGTGCGGAGGGTGACGGTGGGAAAATAAAATGATAGCACGCCAAAAACAGTCAAATGAAAGCAATAAGCAATCGTGATTGCTCAAAAAAAGAAAATTTTAAAAAATCGCCAAATTTGTCGCCAATTTGGCGACAAAACTTGGCGACCAAAAGACTGGCGATATATCGCCAAGTGTCCGCCAAATTATAACACCACTTGAGTTTACATCGAAATTAACTATGATCCCCCCCCCCCAAAAAAAGGGGCAAAAGACTCCCTTTGGAGCATACGAATGCAACCAAAAAGGAAAGTGCACAACTAGACCCCACTAGGAGTCTACGTACCAAATTTCAACTTTCTAGGACATTCCGTTCTTGAGTTATGCGACATACATACACACATACGCTGATGCATACGTACATACAGACGTCACGAGAAACCTCGTTGTAATTAACTCGGGGATCGTCAAAATGGATATTTCGGGTGTCTGTACGTTCCTAGGCACATATCCACGTATGGTCGGGTTGAAAAAAAAAAACTCAACATTCATTTGGGGGTGAGCAAAATGGAAATTAAGGCCGATTTTGGGGTGAAATTTTTTTCGCGAATACAAAAGGAAGTAAAAATTATCTGTGAAATTTCCCGATTAATCCCGGAAAAATAATCCAAAAAGGAAAAATTTTAACTCACCCAATTGCAGGACAAGCCTCAAAACAAAAGCAAGAATTTTATTTGTTCACAGTCGAGGGAAAAAAATGGCAACAATATTTCTTCACGCTAATTAAGACTGAGCTCGCGGCAGACGACAATTTTCAATTTAATATTCATATTCCTTTACTCAAAAATGCTTATAACTCCATATGCTCATAATTTAATGCTCTTGGTGATTTTACAGCCTTGGTGATTGAAAAATCTATTTCAGGAGTATTTTTCGCGGGGTTTTTAATGAGACTGAATTTAATACAATTGGATAATTATTTGGGTAGAGGGAGGCATTTAATGCCGTTTTCGGGCCCTAAAATGGAAATTTGAACGGTTCGGTACTTTTTTTTTTCATTCGCATTCGATAAAAAAGAAAAAAAATTAGCACAAGCTAGATTTTAATATGCTCGTATAATTAATTGTATTCGAATACATAATTTCACTTATCGGGCCATTTTCATCGCGACAATTGAGTTACTAAAAATACCCAGTACGTCTACTCCGAAAAAGTCCTTGAGAAATTTAAGTGTTTTTTTTTTAATTACAACCAGTTTTTCTTAAACTGTAAAAATATTCTCTGTATGCATAATAGAAAATTTGTCCGATCAGTGTGGAGCCGAATTCCAAATAGAAATATAATCACTTCATTGCGACTTCGAACATCATAAGAAATGTTCATCATGCAGAAGAAAATAATTACATCTTGCCGACTCGAATTTTGAACCCTTTTTTTTTTTTTGAGCAATCACATTGCTTATTGTTTTCATTTGACCGTTGAATGATGTTCCTATGATTTTATTTCCCCCCTCCCCCCCCCGCCATCCTCTGCAGAACCAGTCACCGGCCCCCTCCCGATGCTGCTCCTCTTGCGAAAAACGTCTCCAGGTCGCGTTTCTATCCTACACACACACAGGCATACACACACTCATGCCTGCACACAGATACAAACACACACGCATACATATGCACACCTACACATACACACCTACACATACACACCTACTCACACATACACACAAACATACCCACACACTTATGCCTGCACACAGACACAAACACACACGATTACATACACACACTTGTGATTGCGAAAAACATAATTTGAGTTCAAGATTAATATTTTCAAATAAATATTTTTCATTTATTTATATATATATATATATATATATATGTATATATATATATATATATATATATATATATATATATATATATATATATATATATATATTTGATGTTGTTAGCGTGTGTGTTGATTACAAGTCGAAGAAAATTTTGTAACATCTCACGACTGCTAGAAACATTAGAAACATTTTTGCTACGAGTAATTAAATAGTAATATGTTTCAATAATACAGAATTAGATCGATACCGTTTGGGGGGAAAATATTTTCTCTCCATGACTCTCGTAATTCGTCCTGGGAGAAATAATTCTCATAAAAAAATTAAGATTAAATGTCAGCAGACCGACTAAAATGTAATAATTTAAATTATTTTCTACGCGGCCACGCGAACTGAAATCAGTTCACTAAAACAGTATGTAGCGCCATCTGAAAACGAACTGAGTAACTCTCACACATTAATACTGGAAAATGAGCTAAAAAAGTCGAATATGTAAAGACTGATTTTCTTCTCTTTGGATTTTCTTTCATCACTACAATAGAGTTGCTAAAAGTGCCAAGCTCTACCCCGTAAAACAACTAGCATTTATTGTCATTGCCAAATTTCATTGATTTCTTGATTACTACCAGTTTATTTTTAGTAGAAATTTTAAATATAAAATAGAAAATTAGTTCTTTAGCACAATTGGGAGATGCTCACAGTCACGAATTTGCGGTTGAAGGACACAATTTAGATGTTCGTCGACTGCGAGCTAAATTGTTGTAGAAACTTCGGCCCTGGAAACAAATAATAACTTTTAGCAACTATCCTTCAAAAGGGACTGGACCAATAGAGCTGCCTCTCCGTTATGTGTTCCCGTTGTATCTCAGGAAGTGACAACCAGGGCAGTGGAGTCGGAGTCGTTCGAAAACTAACCGACTCGGACTCCAACTCCGGGTTTTTTTATTTCTTTAATTTTCAGAATTTGATTACATGCTACTAACAAGAATTCAATGTAACAAGAAAATGCGTGTCATTGTGGCAACCAGCTGGCTTGATTGTTTATCGAGCTTTCTGTAACAGCTACCTACGCCGTCTCCTAGTTTGCTCATTTTTTAACTTTATTTAAGTGATAGCAACTGTCAGCAAACAGTTTTGTTGCCTAACATTTCCTATGTAATCACTTTCAAATAAAAATATTTTTGAGCAATCACGATTGCTTATTGCTTTCATTTGACTGTTTTGATGTCCTATGATTTTATTTTCCCACCAGCACCCTCTGCTGCACCACCGTCGACCGGCCGCCTCACGGTGCTGCTCCTCTAGCGAAAACCGCCTCCAGGTTGCGTCAATATCCTACACTTACACGCATACATACACGCACGTACACACATACATACGTCTACACACATACACACACACAAACACATACACACACTCAAACACATACACACGCACACCTACTCGCAACTACACATACACACACCTACACACAACTACCCACACACTCATACCTGCACATAGACATAAACACACACGCCTACAAAAAAAACACACACACTCGTAATTACGAAAAACATAATTTGAATTCAAGAGGTCAAAATTCAATTTTTTTTTTTACCTCGATCTCAGTTATAAAATAGTAAAATTAATGTATGAATCGCTGGAGCAAGTCGGGAAACTTCTGAGGGTGCTTGGTAAATTCAAATAAGTGTTGGCTTAGCCCGAAAGCGCAAATCCAAAAGCTCCGGTAAAATATCAATGTTTTCATTTAATCTAAAGACTATCTAAGAAAGCTTAGTTATCACTGAAACGTTCAAAGTAAAATCAGTACATGATTTCTTGGTTACAACACTCAATAATTGTAGTTAAACCTAAAAATCTTCTTATTAAGGTTAATTCTTAAGCTGCCAATAAAGCTAAAATTAAAAATTGAGCCGAGAAATGTAGCTATAGTGAAAGCTATTCGTACAAAGCTGTATACCGCCGCATTTTGGGTAAAATTTGCTCCAGAGGTACATGTACACGACCTCTCCCCGCGATATAGTGCAATATTTTCGTTGAATTTTTTAAGATGAAATTTAAGATTTACTGGGATATTATTGGGGAATTTTTTCAGAATTAAAAAAATTTCAATTTTCATAAACTCTAAGATTAAGGTTAGGTGGTATCCATCAAATGGGTTTCACCATGGAGGGGGAGGACCGCCCCCTGTCAAGAAAAGTTTTTTTTACTAAGCAAAAAAAAAAAAAAACCCTCAAGTTCATCTTTCAAAAATTGAAAGCACAGGATTTGTTCAACATATGTTATTTAAATATTAAAGGGGAGCAAATAAATCCGATTAATTTTTTTTTAATGTGATTTTAAAGTAATCTTACTTTAGAAACGGCAACTATTGGATAGTTTGATTTTCAAACTGAATTTCTAACGCTGTATACATCTTAGGTTTACAATAAAATACAGCGCGAAAATTTCATAAAAAGGAATTAATATTGCAATCTCTGTTTAGGGGTTTCCACCCCCCTTTCCATGAGGAAGGGAGATTTGGGAAAAAAATAAATAAATAATTTAAAAAAAGCCGGAGTCGGACGTTTCAAAATCCAGGAGTCGGAGTCAACCAAAAAAGAGGCATTTCTCTGAAGCTGAGATCGTCGTTACACAGGCAGCTAAAATTAATTGAGTACACCAGCGAGAGTTCTCAATGACAGCGCCAATTATGCAATGATCTCGCTCAATCAGTTTATGTAACCCAAGTCCTTACCTTCACTTTACGAGTGGAGCTGTGTCATTTTAATGGACTCTCGCTGACGAGGTAACTTTATTTTAGCTACCACTGTGAAGGAATCTCAGCTTCAACGAGAGAATATCTGCCTCATGTTCGGTTCAACTATCCAGACAGATGAGCCGAAAACAAGGGTGAAACTTTAGTCATTGGGTGCCGTAACCGGAACGTTGGTGTTTGCTTGCAATTCTGTCTTAGCTCCGACCACGGGGTGGACCTTCACTCTTTGTTTATGTTCGTTTTATGTTCTTTGGTTAATGCTCATTGACTTTTAATGAATTTGTATGTGATCTGTTTTGAAAGTCTCTTGCTTTAGTGATATGCAAATTTTTTAAGGAGAAAGTCAGAGTTTTATCACATTTGGAGTTTTCTCGAGACAAAGGAAAAAAAAATCCAAATACTGAATCTCCGTTTACAACTGCCATACTGCCGTGGGGAAGTGAAGCGCAGTATGTGCAAATTTTCTCCTTTTTTTCTTGCTTATTTTTCATCTGGTGTGCATATGATTCATTGTACAAACTTGCTCATTTGATTTTCACTTTTTTTTTTTTTGAATTTAATACGCCATCCCGTTGTATATATTCAACAATGATAAATGTAACAAATTATGGGATGACGTATGTGAAAAGTTACAAACAACCCACATGGGTAACATTCAATTTTGATCTTTTCAGAAAAAAATAGTTTTATTCAAAAAGAAGAAATAAATTGGTTTCCGCTAAAAAAAAAAAAATAAATAAATAAAAATAAAAAAAAAACTCAAATTCCATTACTTTTCTGTAAGTGGGTAATCAAAAACGCGTTTCTTCAAATAGTTTCTCCCAATTTCGCCCCCCCCCGACATGAAATCCCCCCCCCACTATTTTTCAGTTTAAACCATACCTTTTGATATGCTAAATAGGGGATTTGAACGTTGAAGAAAATTGGAGATAAACCTCTACAAATATCTACACATTTCTGCAGATACTACTCTTTACCTTCCCGCACCAATGTAGTTTTCAAAGCTACATTTTTTCAGAAAAAAATAGTTTTGTTCAAAAAGAAAAAAAAAAAATGATTTCCGCTAAAAAAAAAAATTAATTTGAATTTTGTCATCTTGATTTCAAATTATGTTTTTCGCAATCACGAGTGTGTGTGTATATGTAAGCGTGTGGTTTTGTGTGGGGGGGGGGGGGTATGTGTGTGTGTAGGCATATGTGTTTGTGTCTGTGTGCAGGCATGAGTGTGTGGGTAGTTGTGTGTATGTGTATAGGTGTATGTATGTGTGTAGGTGTATATATGTATACACCTACATGTGTGTTTGTGTGTAGGGGGTATGTGTATGTGTGTAGGCATATGTGTTTGTGTCTGTGTGCAGGCATGAGTGTGTGGGTAGTTTGTGTGTATGTGAGTGTGTAGCTGTGAGTGTGTTGCTGTGTGTGTGTAGCTGTGTGTTTGTATGTGTATGTGTTTGTGTATGTGTGTAGGTGTATGTATGTGTATGGGTGTATGTATGTGTGTGGGTGTATGTATGTGTGTGGGTGTATGTATGTGTGTGGGTGTATGTATGTGTTTGTAGGTGTATATATGTGTGTGTAGGTGTATATATGTGTGCGTAGGTGTATATATGTATATGTATAGGTGCGTGTATGTATGCGTGTAAGTGTAGGATATTGACGAAACCTGGAGACGGTTTTCGCTAGAGGTGCCGCATCGTGAGGAGCCGGTCGACGGTGATGCTGCGGAGGATGCTGGTGGGAAAAAATCAAAGGAACGTCAAAAACAGTCAAATGAAAGCAATAAGCAATCGTGATTATTCAAAAAAAAAATATCAAATTTCAATTTCCGTTAGTGGGGAATCAAAAACGCGTTTCTTCAAATAATTTCCCCCAGTTTCGCCGACACGAAATCCCCCCCCCCCTCCTCACCTCTATATTTCAGTTTTATTCATACCTTTTGATATGCTAAATATGGGATTTGAAATGTCGACGAAATCGGGGATAAACCTCTTCAAATATCTACACATTTCTTCAGATACTACTCTTTACCTTCCCACACCAATGTAGTTTTCGACGCTACATTTTTTCAGAAAAAAATAGTTTTGTTCAAAAAGAAAAAAAAAATGGTTTCCGCTAAAAAAAAAAAAAAACCTCAAGTTCTAAGTCCCCCTGTTAGTGGGGAATCAAAAAACGCGTTTCTTCAAATAGTTTCCCCCCATTTTCGCCGACACGAAATCCCCTCCCCCTATATATTTCAGTTTTAATCACACCTTTTGATATGTTAAATGGGAGATTTGAAATGTCGACGAAATTGGGGATAAACCTCTTCAAATACGTACACATTTCTGCAGATACTGCTCTTTACCTTCCCACACTAATGTAGTTTTCGACGCTACACATTTAACTACGATAACACTACCTCTTGACTCGGAGAAGCAAAAGTTTTCTGTTCATTAAAAATAAAAGCGTAGTCGGGCAGTAAATTTCTACTCACGAAACTGGAAATTACCGCGTAACATATGATGTTAAAACAAGCGTTTTAAACTACCTATCGGCTGTCATAAATTGCAATTAGGAAGAAAAATGTCTGGAGTCATTTAAACTTCCACAATCACTCTTTCACCGTTGCCAAAGTAAAGAGAAAAAAAAAACTTCCTCGACGATAAGTGCCATGCCTGGCGACTGCTGTGAAGAATGGGTGTTGCCAAAATGACTCTAAAAAGCACAAATAACCTTCTTCGACCCGTTTATCAATGGAAACCTGACTGTACAAAGGAAACTTTCTAATTGAGATGCCATCTTTAAAAGAAAGCAGCGACCCCTATTTGTTACGGTACGCACACAGCAGAGGTCAGGCTCTTATGCAGACGACCAGTTAAACATCAGGAAAAGCAAGACAAAGGAAAGATTTATTTCTGACGGCTCTGTTTCGGTTAATTGGACCACGCGCATCACGTGATCGGTTAATCAATTAATAGGCGTGATCGGTTTTGAACGAATTGTTAACCTTCGGGGTTGCTGATTTGGAGGGGAAAAGCTGTTGAATTGTTTGTTGTTGTTGTTGAAGTCCATGTGTGTCTTCAAGGTTTTCTGTGAAGGCTTATTCCGGTTCGGCTTCAGACGTTGAAATACAATGTTTGGAACAATAAAAACAAGCTTCGGGCAAATGCATTCTTATCACAATAAATATCGAAGGCATAGCAATAGTTTTTATCAGCTAAAATGATTTTCTAATGATAATAAAGAAGCTGTCTATTGGATCGGCGCCTATGTTTCTAGACTTGACAGCTTCATCGTGGCTGATAGGCATCTTGTGTTGCTTGCAATTGTTAATTCAACAATTAGAATACACTTTCCGTTGCAATAACTACAAAAAACTTCTTTTCCGTAAACTGGATGTCATAAAACAGTTACCTTGAGCATAAAATACATTCCAATTGCGATAAAGGAAACTGTCATTGTACGCAGACCAGACGGTGACACAGTACAACAACGGTGTCTCCAATTTTTCTAATATTAGAAGCATATATGTCGCCAAGCTGCAGACATTTAAATTTTTTGGAATTGTTAATTTCACAATTAGAATGATTATTTAGTGTCAAAGATTTAAAGAATTCTTCTTAGCAATTTGAAATATAACAAAACAGTTACCTTGAGGACAAAGCGCAGTCCAATGTATGAGGAAATTATCACTACTGGTTGGCAAGACGGCGACCGTAAGACAACATTGTCTCCACATTACGTAATATTCGTCAAACGATAGATATTGAAATTCTTCTGAATTATATCTGGGGCAGCTAAACGGTTTGGAGTGCATATTTAAATTCCAACAAGTACTTTTATAATTACTGAAAATAAAAACTTTTGACTATTTCAAGAATGCATTAAAATCCTGAAAGAAATCCTTTGTAGTTAAGTTTCTTAACGTAAGAATTCATTATTATTTAAAAATATTCTTATGACTAAGCGATATTTTTCTTTTAATTAGTATCTGGTTATTATAGAACATCGGAGCAAAAATTCTAGGTTCTAGTTTAATTGTTGTGAAAAATATTCTTAGCTACCAGTTAAAGATTGACTGAGTGTGTTTCTCAACACACGCAGTTAAAGATTGACTGATTGTGTTTTTCAACACACTCAGTTAAAGATTGACTGATTGTGTTTCTCAACACACTCAGTTAAGGATTGACTGATTGTGTTTCTCAACACACTCAGTTAAAGATTGACTGATTGTGTTTCTCAACACACTCAGTTAAAGATTGACTGATTGCGTTTCTCAACACACTCAGTTAAAGATTGACTGATTGTGTTTCTCAACACACTCAGTTAAAGATTGACTGATTGTGTTTCTCAACACACTCAGTTAAAGATTGACTGATTGTGTTTCTCAACACACTGACTGTCGATTACATTTCGTTCGGATTGACTAAATATCCCAGTAAAAGCGTAAGTCTCTATTCGGCTGCAGTTTTGCAAGTTAAAAATTGCAGGCAAGGGCAATTCTGTTTTAGCTGAGGTTATGGTCGCAAAAATGCTTCCGGAGATTTTGAGGCACATCAGAAAGGTTCTTGTCCAGAGGTTCCCAAACTTCAGACCTCCGCAGAACCCCTGCGAAAAAAATTACGAACTTCGCGCCCCCCCCCCTCTCCGGCACGCAAAAAAATAATAATAATAATTAATTTGAATTTTGACGTCTTGAATTCAAATTATGTTTTTCGCAATCACGTGTTTTTTTGCGTGTGTGCAGGCATGTGTGTGTGAGTAGGTATGCGTGTATGTAGGCGTGTGTTTGTGTCTGTGTGCAGACATACGTGTGTTTGTGGGTATGTGTGTGTGTGTGTGGGTATGTGTATGTGTGTGAGTGGGTAGGTGCGTGTGTTTGTGTCTGTGTGCAGGCGTGTATGTGTGTGTAGGCGTGTGTTTGTGTCTGTGTGCAGGCATGAGTGTGTTGGTATGTGTGTGTATGTGGGTATGTGTGTGTGTGGGTATGTGTGTGAGTGGGTAGGTGCGTGTGTTTGTGTCTGTGTGCAGGCGTGTATGTGTGTGTAGGCGTGTGTTTGTGTCTGTGTGCAGGCATGAGTGTGTTGGTATGTGTGTGTGTATGTGTGTGTGTGGGTATGTGTGTACGTGTGGGTATGTGTATGTGAGTGTGTATGCATGCGTGTATGCGTAGGTGTGTGTGTGTGTGTGTATCTGTAGGTGTGTGTACGTGTGTAGGAATGTGTATGTATGCGTGTGTGTGTAGGATATGGACGCAACCTGAAGACTGTTTTTGCTAGAGGAGCAGCATCGTTAGGAGCCGGTCGACGGCGTTGTTGGCAGAAGGAGGCGGTGGGAAAATAAAATCAGCGTAACGCCAAAAACAGCCAAGTGAGAACAATAAGCAATCGTGATTGCTTAAAAAAAGATTTGCCAGTTTTTTTTTCTTTTCTAATATACACTGCTCGACATTGAAAATGCAACAATAAGAAGGAGTGGTCAGAAAGTGATGAAATTTGGAAAAAAGAGACAGCAAGGAATAATAAATGATCTTAATTTCAAACTGATAGGCAGAATACAGAGGAGAACGGCGTCGGCTCAGTAGGATGTAGTACCACCGCGGACAGCGATACACGAAGAAACACGTCTTGGCATAGAGTCAATAAGGGTGCGGATGGTGTCCAGAGGGATGGCTCTCCATTCCCTTTCAACTATTTGCCACAGTTCGTCTTCTGAACGAGGCAGGGACAGAGTATGCAAACGGCGTTCAATCACATCCCACACATGTTCGATTGGTGACAGATCAGGAGAGTATGGTGGCCAGGGAAGCATCTGTGTGCCTTGGAGAGCATGTTTGCAGATGCGAGCACTGTGTGGCCGGGCGTTATCCTGCTGAAAAATTGCATTAGGTAGCCCTTGAAGGTAACCCAGGTAGCATTAACTCATCGGATTTTGCTCGGCCGATCATCGACTCCTCCTAAACTCATCGCGTAATGCACGCTGATATCGATGCGATCAGAATCCGAGAACGGTTTTCGATGAGCTGTTTTTTATCGGAAAACTATATCGTTACGATCAAATTTTCCGATGAAAATTTGCCGAGCTGCATTTCATCGGAAAAAGAGATCGTAACGATCAAATTTTCCGATGAAAATTTGCCGAGCTGCATTTCATCGGAAAAAGAGATCGTAACGATCAAATTTTCCGATGAAAATTTGCCGAGCTGCATTTCATCGGAAAAAGAGATCGTAACGATCAAATTTTCCGATGAAAATTTGTCGAGCAGCATTTCATCGGAAAAAGAGATCGTAACGATCAAATTTTCCGATGAAAATTTGCCGAGCTGCATTTCATCGGAAAAAGAGATCGTAACGATCAAATTTTCCGATGAAAATTTTCCGAGCGAAATTTCATCGAAAAACGAAATCGTAACGATCAAGTTTTCCGATGAAAATTTGCTGAGCTACATTTCATCGGAAAAAAGAGATCGTAACGATCAAATTTTCCGATGAAAATTTGCCGAGTTACATTTCATCTTAAAAAAAGTAGGTCGTTTAAATTTTCCGATAAAAATTTTCCCAATCTAAAATTTTTGGAAATCTCCCAACTGTTAAAATAGGATAAATTTTATTATTCGAATATCCGAATATTGATCAAACGTAAGGCTATACGGATCAACATTCAAGTTTGAGAATCGGAGGAAAAATGACTGAGACTTTGACTCCGAATCCGACTCCTGGATTTTGGAAGGGTTTACTCCAATTTGCTGCAAAATCAATTCAACTTTAACTCCACGATTCCAACGCCGATTACCTCACTGGAATTGCGAACAAAATGAGACTCCGGCTCTTGAATGATTTCTCTCTATCTCCAAAACAATTCCACTCCGTTCAATTTGACTCCCAAAATTACCGACTCCGACTCTTCACTAGCTGTGGCGCCATAAGTATATTCACTGAATAAAATTCTCACTTTCCGTTCAGAAATCTGTCATGGCCTTGCCACCCGATAGATGGCGCCACAAATGATTTTCCATTTAACACATTATTTTCCGCCATGGAGCGAGCATAACTTGTCTAGTGGTTAGCATATGAATCTCGTATTCCAGAGGACTAGGGTTCGATTCCCGGCTAGAGCGACTATGATTGAACTCATGAATCACGCTCATCAAAAGTTGTTAAATTAGAAATTAATTAAACAAGTTAATAAAAAATAATATATATTAAGTAATTCCCAAATGACGTCATCCGAAAATACCCCTCCTGCAAGTTTTCTTCCCACTGTTATTTTTGTTTCCTCCTTGCTTGTCCCTATATCGTAGTTGTTACTACTTCTCATCGTATTTTCATCCTAAATTCATCGCCTCGGAACAACAGCACTGCTCGTATATTGCTCCAAATTTCATCGTATTTTCATCCAAAATTCATCGCCTCGGAACAGCACTGCTCGTATATTGCTCCAAATTTCATCGTATTTTCATCCAAAATTCATCGGCTCGGAACGGCACTGCTCGTATATTGCTCCAAATCTCATCGTATTTTTATCCAAGGCCGTGGTAGCCTGATCGGTAGGGCATTGGACTCGGGGCCGGAGGGGCTCGGGTTCGATCCCCGCTGGTCGAAGACCCACCGTCGTCATTAAAGGGGACTGGGCGACGTTAAATATGCTCGTGGTCTCAATGTCCTCCAAGTGAAACGATACCTCTGGGGGTGCTAGTACCAGGTAGCTATTAGCTCTTGGACTAGTTCTAAATTCTCATTAACTGTTCGATCCGGTGATGGTGCTGCCATCTATCGGTATACAAAATAATGGAGGCAAGGCACATAGTATGCAGATCCCTCGACATAATACAGTTGTAGTCCGTGGTGACTCTTGAATAGAAATAGAAATAGAAATTTTTATCCAAAATTCATTGCCTCGGAACAGCACTGCTCGTATATTGCTCCAAATCTCATCGGTATAGGGAGCAAAATTCATCGGATTCCGATGATCGGATTCTACTATTGCCGATGAGACATATTGGAGCAATTTCCGATGAAAACTCATCGGAATCCGATCATCGGCCGATCATCGACCGATCAAAGTTTGATCGGATTTCGATGAACGGCCGATCATCGGCCGATGAGTTGATGCTACTCGGGAAGGGATTGCCACCGGCCGCAGCACGTTATCCAATAATCGTTGGGCAGTCATAGTGCCCTGATTACGAACTAGAGGTGATATTGAATTGTACGCAGTTGAAAGATGCGAATTAAATATTGTGGTCTGCGAATGGCAACAGTGAATGTCATTTCATCATATGTGATGTCATCGGTAGAAGCGTAAACAATGAAAGCGCACCGAGTAAAGTAATTTTTTTTAAATATTAAACTTAGTCAAATTATTTTAAAAAACTGTTTTATATCCTATGTTTTTAATCATGCTCATTCAAAAAAAAAATACTTTAAAAATTTTGGAAACGACCCCATTATTTAAGTAATAAATTACAGACAGGCAGGAAAAATTATATTATCATTTTTCCTATCACAATCAGTAAATGGGTAAAATGTAATGAGTTTCTGCCTTATTACAATTTTAGATAAGATGCAAAAATTTATGTATTCATACATACATTTTAGTTTACATAGCTGAAAATCGATCGAAAAGAAATATCTAGCTTCAGTGTCTACAATTTATTTCCAGTTCAAAAACTGAGTAAAATATATTTTTCCGAACGCTATTTATTTTTCGCCGAGAAAATTTGAAGATTTATAGTCTGCTCTGAAGATCTATAGTTTTATAAGTAGTTTCAGCGCATATATTGGTGTTTCAGAAATTGAAACTAACTGTCATAAGATAAAATACGTTGTAGTACATAGGTTGAGAAATATAGTTTCGATTTGGGTCATTTTTCAATCTTTTTTTCCCTCTTTTCAAATATGCTTATCGTACTGCTGTTTGTAATATACGTTTGAGGTTTTCACGCATCAATCATTTCAATCACTGAAAACAATTTAAAATATTTAATACTCACTGTGTCCTTTTCTTGGTTCTATTAAAAACAAATTCCGAAATGTCAAAGCATCAAATAAATAGGGTCTTTTAAATAGGGCACCACATAAGTGCAGATATTTCTCCTCATCTATATAGTAGCCAATGATCGAGTAACGCTCCTGACGTCATCAACAATGAAACTCGCGCCACGGCATGATCATCTGATAATATTGTTAAAGGTTCCGGTGCGACTTCCAACTTTTTTGAAAGGACGACACAGTTCTTGATAAAAACTCAGGAGCTTTATTTACACTATGTACAGGAGAGATCGTCAACAACTGCTAAATTAATCATCAGCAATTAAGCAAATATCACACGACACCGTAAACTCAACGGTTACACACGTATTTACTTCCAAATACGAAAAACAACACGGCGAAATGCCTCGCAATAAACAGAGCTAATACACTCTCAGTACAACTTCTCAATCGAGACTGACTTTTTATCATGCGTAACGGCTTTTTATAACATCGAAAAGTTTCCACAATTTTCCAAATGCTTTTAGTATCTTCTTTTCATTCACAAACCTTATCAATGAAAAATAGGGGACCGTATACTTAAGCCGAATGTATAGGGGCTGTATATTCATTACAGGAAACTATTTACAGGTTACGTTACTACAATAATTTTAGATGAAAGATAATTTAGTTAACGTCTAATTTAGCTAGATTACGACAAATTAATCACAAAAATAATTACTTTTTACAGAATTTGTAACAATATGTTTTTTTCCTTCACAAACCTTACCAATGAAAAATAGGGGACCGTATACTTAAGCCGAATGTATAGGGGCTGTATATTCATTACAGGAAACTATTTACAGGTTACGTTACTACAATAATTTTAGATGAAAGATAATTTAGTTAACGTCTAATTTAGCTAGATTACGACAAATTAATCACAAAAATAATTACTTTTTACAGAATTTGTAACAATATGTTTTTTTCCTTCACAAACCTTACCAATGAAAAATAGGGGACCGTATACTTAAGCCGAATGTATAGGGGCTGTATATTCATTACAGGAAACTATTTACAGGTTACGTTACTACAATAATTTTAGATGAAAGATAATTTAGTTAACGTCTAATTTAGCTAGATTACGACAAATTAATCACAAAAATAATTACTTTTTACAGAATTTGTAACAATATGTTTTTTTCCTTCACAAACCTTACCAATGAAAAATAGGGGACCGTATACTTAAGCCGAATGTATAGGGGCTGTATATTCATTACAGGAAACTATTTACAGGTTACGTTACTACAATAATTTTAGATGAAAGATAATTTAGTTAACGTCTAATTTAGCTAGATTACGACAAATTAATCACAAAAATAATTACTTTTTACAGAATTTGTAACAATATGTTTTTTTCCTTCACAAACCTTACCAATGAAAAATAGGGGACCGTATACTTAAGCCGAATGTATAGGGGCTGTATATTCATTACAGGAAACTATTTACAGGTTACGTTACTACAATAATTTTAGATGAAAGATAATTTAGTTAACGTCTAATTTAGCTAGATTACGACAAATTAATCACAAAAATAATTACTTTTTACAGAATTTGTAACAATATGTTTTTTTCCTTCACAAACCTTACCAATGAAAAATAGGGGACCGTATACTTAAGCCGAATGTATAGGGGCTGTATATTCATTACAGGAAACTATTTACAGGTTACGTTACTACAATAATTTTAGATGAAAGATAATTTAGTTAACGTCTAATTTAGCTAGATTACGACAAATTAATCACAAAAATAATTACTTTTTACAGAATTTGTAACAATATGTTTTTTTCCTTCACAAACCTTACCAATGAAAAATAGGGGACCGTATACTTAAGCCGAATGTATAGGGGCTGTATATTCATTACAGGAAACTATTTACAGGTTACGTTACTACAATAATTTTAGATGAAAGATAATTTAGTTAACGTCTAATTTAGCTAGATTACGACAAATTAATCACAAAAATAATTACTTTTTACAGAATTTGTAACAATATGTTTTTTTTCCTTCACAAACCTTACCAATGAAAAATAGGGGACCGTATACTTAAGCCGAATGTATAGGGGCTGTATATTCATTACAGGAAACTATTTACAGGTTACGTTACTACAATAATTTTAGATGAAAGATAATTTAGTTAACGTCTAATTTAGCTAGATTACGACAAATTAATCACAAAAATAATTACTTTTTACAGAATTTGTAACAATATGTTTTTTTCCTTCACAAACCTTACCAATGAAAAATAGGGGACCGTATACTTAAGCCGAATGTATAGGGGCTGTATATTCATTACAGGAAACTATTTACAGGTTACGTTACTACAATAATTTTAGATGAAAGATAATTTAGTTAACGTCTAATTTAGCTAGATTACGACAAATTAATCACAAAAATAATTACTTTTTACAGAATTTGTAACAATATGTTTTTTTCCTTCACAAACCTTACCAATGAAAAATAGGGGACCGTATACTTAAGCCGAATGTATAGGGGCTGTATATTCATTACAGGAAACTATTTACAGGTTACGTTACTACAATAATTTTAGATGAAAGATAATTTAGTTAACGTCTAATTTAGCTAGATTACGACAAATTAATCACAAAAATAATTACTTTTTACAGAATTTGTAACAATATGTTTTTTTCCTTCACAAACCTTACCAATGAAAAATAGGGGACCGTATACTTAAGCCGAATGTATAGGGGCTGTATATTCATTACAGGAAACTATTTACAGGTTACGTTACTACAATAATTTTAGATGAAAGATAATTTAGTTAACGTCTAATTTAGCTAGATTACGACAAATTAATCACAAAAATAATTACTTTTTACAGAATTTGTAACAATATGTTTTTTTCCTTCACAAACCTTACCAATGAAAAATAGGGGACCGTATACTTAAGCCGAATGTATAGGGGCTGTATATTCATTACAGGAAACTATTTACAGGTTACGTTACTACAATAATTTTAGATGAAAGATAATTTAGTTAACGTCTAATTTAGCTAGATTACGACAAATTAATCACAAAAATAATTACTTTTTACAGAATTTGTAACAATATGTTTTTTTCCTTCACAAACCTTACCAATGAAAAATAGGGGACCGTATACTTAAGCCGAATGTATAGGGGCTGTATATTCATTACAGGAAACTATTTACAGGTTACGTTACTACAATAATTTTAGATGAAAGATAATTTAGTTAACGTCTAATTTAGCTAGATTACGACAAATTAATCACAAAAATAATTACTTTTTACAGAATTTGTAACAATATGTTTTTTTCCTTCACAAACCTTACCAATGAAAAATAGGGGACCGTATACTTAAGCCGAATGTATAGGGGCTGTATATTCATTACAGGAAACTATTTACAGGTTACGTTACTACAATAATTTTAGATGAAAGATAATTTAGTTAACGTCTAATTTAGCTAGATTACGACAAATTAATCACAAAAATAATTACTTTTTACAGAATTTGTAACAATATGTTTTTTTCCTTCACAAACCTTACCAATGAAAAATAGGGGACCGTATACTTAAGCCGAATGTATAGGGGCTGTATATTCATTACAGGAAACTATTTACAGGTTACGTTACTACAATAATTTTAGATGAAAGATAATTTAGTTAACGTCTAATTTAGCTAGATTACGACAAATTAATCACAAAAATAATTACTTTTTACAGAATTTGTAACAATATGTTTTTTTCCTTCACAAACCTTACCAATGAAAAATAGGGGACCGTATACTTAAGCCGAATGTATAGGGGCTGTATATTCATTACAGGAAACTATTTACAGGTTACGTTACTACAATAATTTTAGATGAAAGATAATTTAGTTAACGTCTAATTTAGCTAGATTACGACAAATTAATCACAAAAATAATTACTTTTTACAGAATTTGTAACAATATGTTTTTTCCTTCACAAACCTTACCAATGAAAAATAGGGGACCGTATACTTAAGCCGAATGTATAGGGGCTGTATATTCATTACAGGAAACTATTTACAGGTTACGTTACTACAATAATTTTAGATGAAAGATAATTTAGTTAACGTCTAATTTAGCTAGATTACGACAAATTAATCACAAAAATAATTACTTTTTACAGAATTTGTAACAATATGTTTTTTTCCTTCACAAACCTTACCAATGAAAAATAGGGGACCGTATACTTAAGCCGAATGTATAGGGGCTGTATATTCATTACAGGAAACTATTTACAGGTTACGTTACTACAATAATTTTAGATGAAAGATAATTTAGTTAACGTCTAATTTAGCTAGATTACGACAAATTAATCACAAAAATAATTACTTTTTACAGAATTTGTAACAATATGTTTTTTTCCTTCACAAACCTTACCAATGAAAAATAGGGGACCGTATACTTAAGCCGAATGTATAGGGGCTGTATATTCATTACAGGAAACTATTTACAGGTTACGTTATTACAATAATTTTAGATGAAAGATAATTTAGTTAACGTCTAATTTAGCTAGATTACGACAAATTAATCACAAAAATAATTACTTTTTACAGAATTTGTAACAATATGTTTTTTTCCTTCACAAACCTTACCAATGAAAAATAGGGGACCGTATACTTAAGCCGAATGTATAGGGGCTGTATATTCATTACAGGAAACTATTTACAGGTTACGTTACTACAATAATTTTAGATGAAAGATAATTTAGTTAACGTCTAATTTAGCTAGATTACGACAAATTAATCACAAAAATAATTACTTTTTACAGAATTTGTAACAATATGTTTTTTTCCTTCACAAACCTTACCAATGAAAAATAGGGGACCGTATACTTAAGCCGAATGTATAGGGGCTGTATATTCATTACAGGAAACTATTTACAGGTTACGTTACTACAATAATTTTAGATGAAAGATAATTTAGTTAACGTCTAATTTAGCTAGATTACGACAAATTAATCACAAAAATAATTACTTTTTACAGAATTTGTAACAATATGTTTCGGTAATGTTTAACATGCAGGGAAAGGCTTTATTGTGACAAGGCTGAACTCGAGCCGGTAACTTAACTGTTTTACTGGTAACAGGGGTGTCCATCTGGGGGGGGGTTACTAAATAACCACGTTTACTAAATTATCTTTCATTTAAAATTGTTGTAGTAACGTAACCTGTAAATAGTTTCCTGTAATGAATATACAGCCCCTATACATTCGGCTTAAGTATACGGTCCCCTATTTTTCATTGATACTAGAGATACCAGAAGCATTTGGAAAATTGGGGGGATCATGACGCAGACTGCGTCATTGAAATTTTTAGGGGGGTTGTTTTGAGGGCTATTTTTCTCATTTGGAGGGGACTCTTGCTTCTGGGGGCCTCGTGCTTTGGGGGGGGGACTGTTGATTTTGGGGGTCTCTGCGATATTGAGAGGGGTGCGCCTTTGCCCTTAATAGGGAATGAGCACCCCTGTGGTAAGACTGTCATTTCAGGGGAATGAATAAACGAAAGAGTGGTCAAAAATGGACGCTGTCTACTGGAGTTTAGGGTTCATCCATTGGAGTTAGGGTTACAATTTCAACTATCAAAAACCCTAACATGCAATGGCTTCGTTCAAATGTAGGAGCAATTTTCACCCGTCATACCTTGACAGGCGATTTTCTAGTTTTAAATGTAACACTGAGAAAGGATATTAAGTGCAACTTGCTTTGATGTTGTATTTATGATAGGTAAACATTTTGTCAAATCTAATTCAAATTGTAAAATCACTGTTTAATTAAAACAGAGCTAGAATATTATGTTACATTCAATCTTTACTAATAATAAAGCTGAAAGTCTCTCTGTCTGTATGTCTGGATGAGTGTAGGATATCTGGATCTCTGTGACGCGCATAGCGCCTAGACCGTTCGGCCGATTTTCATGAAATTTGGCACTAAGTTAGTTTATAACATGGGGGTGTGCATCTCGAAGCAATTTTTCGAAAATTCGATGTGGTTCTTTTTCTATTCCAATTTTAAGAACAAAATTATCATAAGATGGACGAGTAAATTGCGAAATTATCATAACGTGGAGCCGTAACAAGGGCACAAGCCAATTGGCGAGATACGAAATTATCATAACGTGGAACCGTAACATGCGTACTAGCCAACTGGCGAGAAAATTCACCATACATTATTTGTAAATGCATAGGCGAACCAAAAGACCTTTTAATTTTTCTATTACGGGCAAAGCCGTGCGGGTACTACTAGTAAATAAATAAACCACGAAAAAGCTTTGAACACAAGCTAAACCCTGACATTTATTCGGAATAATAATCTTAGGCCATTGGATCCCGAAGCAAGTTAAGTATATAGCATGCATGAACGGAATTTTTTTAAAAAAAGGAAAAATTTTATTGCTGCTTCAAATTTTAGTTCAATCCCCCCCCCCCATAAAAACTGAGGAAGAAATATGAAAGTTCTTACATTTTTTCAATCAGTACCACCAATAACAATTTGTTTTTGTTATGATTTAAGACGAAATTCTGAAAAACAAATTGCCGCTTAGGTGTTAAATTATTCTTTAGACAATCTTACCCCCCCCCCCCCAGGGTCCAAAACTAGAGACCGTCCACAAATGATATCACGCCCTGGGGGGGGGGAGAGAGCATGTTAAATTTAGGCATACAGATTTTGACAATGTTTTCCAAGTTCATCAAATGTGATTTAACATGTTTTTACAAAGTTCCAAAAAGGACTGATACATTTGAAGTCAATAAAAACTAAACGGGAAGCGATAGAAACGTACCGTTTGCTGCATAATGCTTGGAATAGCAGTAAATTTTCAGACCGAAACTTTCAAAATTAGTTACAACGATCCTCAACAGATGGCGCTGCAGGTATTTAGAGAAGACTGCAGATTAGTTAGAACGATCCTCAACAGATGGCGCTGCAGGTATTTAGAGAAGGCTGCAGGTGTGTCTATCAGAAAATTTTCTGTTTTCCCAAGCATATTGCATCTAAACGGTGTATTTCTGTCGCTGCCCGTTAAGTGTTCATTGATTTTTCAAATATACCTGTCATTTTGGCGATCTTACAGACTGCGTTTTCTTTTATACCTTTTAAAATACCTGCAACGCCATCTGTTGAGGAACATGGTAGCTAATTTTGAAAGTTCGTCTGCCTGAATATTTGCTGTTGTCCCAAGCATTATGCAACATACAGTATATTTTTAAAACGATGAGAATTTTAACTGAAACGTAAACAGGGGTGCCCACAGGAGGGGATTATAGCGCAAGTTGCGCCATCGATTTTTTTTTTTTGGGGGGGGAGGAGGTATAATTTTTTTAATTATTTATTTAAATTTATTTATTGATTTATTTTTTAATTTAAATTTTTAATTTTATTTTACTCTATATATTTTTTTCATTTACTTATTTAGTTTATGTGTGTGAGTGTTATGTCACTGGCATAGCACAGAACTTTTCTTTTTTTTAAATACATAAATAAATGATATTTTTTTTTAAATAACTAATAAAAAATATCAAATAAAAAATAAATAAATAAAATAAGAAATGATAGCTAACAAAAAAGAGAAAGGGGGCGAGAAAAAGGGTGAAGGAGGGTTGCACCATTGAACTTGGGGGGGGGGGGGGGATGGGCAGCACATAACAAAAATGTTCATTTCCATTTTTTTAATTTTTTATTA
>NW_026557876.1:8419345-8554345 GCF_026930045.1 Uloborus diversus | reverse complement strand
ATGTAATGAACATAGAAATTTGCTGGGATTTCGATATATAGAAAATTTCGATATGTGGACGTTCGATATATGGAGGTTCGACTGTACTTTTATCCTTACCTTGAAGTAATAGGACAAGGAAATAGACGGTTAGCACTGGAACAAGTGCGAAGTAATATCTTTAAGTGACAACATAGGCATCCCGATGGGAAGTCACTGTGACCTCCAAAAAATTATCTTCTTTCGATTACTCGGCAAAAATTATCATCACTTGTTTTGTTTTTATTTCGTTTAAAGATTACAATGTTGTAAAGTTTAAAGTTATTTTCTATGTGAGATTTTTTTTATGCGGTTCCTATCCACCGCATAAAAAATAATAATAATAATAATTTTTAACTGTGTTGCGAAAACAACTTTTTTAACCCTTTCAGACGTGGCGTCCGGTATACCGGACATGAACTTTCAACAGCTGCTAATCATTTATTAATGGAATAAATTACATAATTTTTTTGTAGTTGACTCTTTTTAGCCTGCTAATTATTATCTGTACAATAATTTTCATTTTGAGATTGACAACATTAAAAAATAGGGGTTGGGAGAATGGGACTGACTCATTTTCCCAATCACGGATTCTCGTCGCAAAAGCGAGGTTTTTTGTATATTTTTTGAAAAATCAGAAAAAAAAACTTATATTAACCATTTTAAATGCTTATACAGTGAACCACCGTTTATACGTTTCTCTTTTATACGTTTTTATCAATTATACGTTTTTAAAATTGGTCCCTGCAAAGTCTAATGCACACTAACCTATACCGGTTATACGTTTTTTCGTTTGTACGCTTTTTTCATACAGTCCCTTCGAAAACGTATAAACGGCGCTTCACGTATTATGTTTTATTATTGTTAAGAGAATATTTTACAAAGAAGATTGTTTGATGTTCCATCGTTTTATTATCAGAAACATGTATTTCAATAACATATGTCCGGATTATTGGACGTGTCATAACTCTTTTAATTTCTCACCTATAAACTTTCAATTTTGTCTATAATATACTCTTTACCATAGTACACTGTCTACCAAATAAAAACACTTTTAGTTAAGTATTTCAAAATTCCGTCTTGCTACTCGTGAAGTTTTGGACAATTTTTTTTATGCGATTTTTTTTATGCGGTCCCCATCCACCGCATAAAAATAGGTTTGGGTGTATTAAAAATATCACTTCTGCACATCCACTTAACAGAAAGGACTTCTTTTGAAAAAGAATTAGTTTTAGTAGACGTTTTTTTATTGAACTTTTCAAACACTGATGTTCTCAGCTTGCTAATGAACTGCATCCATTACAGCCCATAAATCAAAAATTATACACCTTATCTACACCTTAACCACCCCTTCTCTGAGGAACCATAAATATACCACCTCACAAGAACCCATAAATTTATCAAATAAAGAATTCAATCGTAAATCTTTTAACTTCTTCACTACACGCGATATCAAAATCCTGCATTTTCGTTTAATTGGGCGGGGCGTTTGGTAGCGCCCCAGGCGGGAAAGGCTGGAAGTGTAAAAAATTGGTAGGTGGCAAAGCCGACACTTCTAGGCGGAAGATTATTTAAGAAATTTATTTCCATTGAAGAGATAACGCGCTGATAGGTGTTTCGAGTTTTGACGCTTTTGAAGGCTGTCACAGCGTTTATTTATTATTTTCCAAGGATTATGTTTCGATAATTTTATTTTAAGAAGTTTTTTTTTTCTTCTCTACAGCATCAGATGAATAATATGTCGAGACTTTTACGCAGTGATAACATTGAGTATGAAGTTGTTTTGTGCTTTTAACCTCCGTAGAAAGGGAGTGGTACAAATGCATATGTATTACACTTTTACGTGTGTGTATTTTTGAATAAAGCAAAGGATACAATTGAACTAATTCTGAAATATTTGTTTTGTTTTCTCAAAATTTTGCTACGCATATCATTAAAAATTGAAACATTTATTTGCAGAATAAATACACATTTATTTTCATTTTTTCTGTTTACTGTGTGTAATTATAGTTCATACTAGTGGTACCCGCACGGCTTTGCCCGTAGTAGAAAATTAAAAGGTCATTTGGTTCGCCTGTATAGTTACAAATAATGGATGTTGAATTTCTCGCCAATTTGTTATGTTCATTTGCCTTCCCATGTTACGGTTTTACGTTATGATAATTTCGTAATTTATTCGTCCACGTTGTGACAATTTGCTCGGAAAAATGTTCTTAAAATTGGAGTATAAAAAGAACAAAATCGAATTTTCGTAAAATCTTTTCGAGGTGCACACCCCCATGATGCAAACTAATTTTGTACGAAATTTCATGAAAATCGGCCGAACGATCTAGGCGCTATGCGCGACAGAGAGAGACCAGACAGAGATACATACATCCAGACAGAGAGACTTTCAGTTTTATTGTTAGTAAAGATGAACAACTTTTCATACTTTTACTATGAACATATTTCTCGAAAGAAAATTATAAAAAGTTGCAAAATTTACCAAAAATTTACGTTGCTAACTTTTAATCAATATTTCGCTGATTTATGATTGAACTTATCCAGCTTTTACATATTCAGCAGATGATACATAAAAAATAAGGAAAAAATAATAATTTGAATTTTGACATTTGGAGTTCAAATTATGTTTTTCGCAATCAGGAATGTGTGTGTATGTATGTAGGCGTGTGTGTGGGAGGGGTATGGTTGTGTGTGGGGGTGTCTGTATGTGCGTGTAGGCATGAGTGTGTGGGTAGTTGTGTGTATGTGCGTTTGTGTGTGTAGGCATGTGTGTTTCTGTCTGTGTGTAGGCATGGGTGTGTGGGTAGTTGTGTGTGTGTATGTATGGGTGGTTAGTGTATGTGTTTGTGTGTGTAGGTGTATGTGTGTGTAGGTGTATGTGTGTGTGTAGGTGTATGTTGTGTGTAGGTGCGTGATGTATGCGTGTGTGTGTAGGATATGGACGCAACCTGGAGACGGTTCTCGCTATAGGAGCAGCATCGGAAGGAGCCGGTCGACGGTGGTGCTGGCAGAGGGTGCTGGTGGGAAAATAAAATGATAGCATGTGATTGCTCAATAGAACCAAGCAAAAATTGATGTTTCAATTTTGATATGCAATAATAGAAAAGCGATTTGACCCTGGGAACATGGCTTCAGTTGACTGAACATGAGGAACATACATATATACCATTGACACTTCGCGGCATCTCAGGGTGCCGCTGCACTCAGTTTTAGAACCCTGTTATAATGCTTTACAGCAGTGGTGCTCAACTTCTTTCAGCCTGAGGGCCGCCCCATCTCATAATACAGGGTGTTCCAAAAAGAATGACTCGATTTCAAAAACTCAAAAAATTTAGATTTTGAATCGTTTCGCTAAATAAAGGTATCGTTAGAATGGGAAAAATCTCGAGTTTCACGGAATTGCCGTCAGGTAGCGCTAACTCTCTTTCTTTGCCCACCATTTCAGTAATAGTGAAAATGGCGACTCCGTGACAAAAATCGTATTGTGTTCTACGCTTCGCGAAGTGTAAGTCCCTAACAACTGTTCAGCGGGGGAATTTTCGTCGAGAACACTCTGGTTTGAACCTCTTGCCCCGAAGAGCATTAGAAGATAGTATAAGCAATGGGGTGGTTTCCTTCAGTCAAAAGTACTACTTTTAGTCATTGAAATGGATAGAATGAAAAAAAAAAAACATGGACCCAGAAAATACTTTCATCTTTCCAACACTTTTTTTTTGAGCAATTACGATTGCTTATTGCTTTCATTTGACTGTTTTTGGCGTGCTATCATTTTATTTTCCCACCGCCACGCTCCGCACCATCATCGTCGACCGGCTCCTCACGATGCTGCTCCTCTAGCGAAAGCCGTCTCCAGGTTGCATCCATGTCCTACACACACGCGCATACATACACAACTACACACACACACGCGCACACATACACACACATACACAAACACCTACACACACATACACAAAAACATACACACGCGCATACATACAGACACCTACACATACATACAACTACCCACACATTCATGCCTGCACACAGACACAAACACATATGACTACACACACATACACATACCCCGCCCCCACGCACACAAACACTCATACACACAACTACCAACACTCATACCTGCACACAAACACAAACACACATACCCCCTCCCCACACACAAACACACACTCGTAATTGCGAAAAACATAATTTGAATTCAAGATGAAAAAATTCAAATTAATTTTTTTTATTTTTTTTAATTAATTCTTCAAAATGTCCGATTTTTCAAACAAGGCGTTGTCTTGATGACGTCGCAAATGATGCACTCTGCCGCATCTTTCTACTGCGTTTACACGTTATGATAATCAAGCAGCGAATTCAAATTGCGCTCTACGCTTGCTATCAACCCTATCGTTGCCAATACAAGTGAGTAAAGATGCAAATCAAATATTGGGCGAGGTGAATGGCAACACTGAATGGCATTTCATCATTTGTGACGTCATCGGCAGAAGCCGTAAACAATGAAAGCGCTCTGATTTAAGTAATTGTTTAAAAACATTAAACGTAAACAAATTTATTAAAAAATGGTCAGATCCTATGTTTTTAAGCGTGCTCTTTCAGAAAAAAATACTTTTAAAATTTTGGAAACGATCCCGTTCAAAGGCACGGGTTGTTTGTGCAAGCAGTGGAGGCAGTCGATGCAGACATGCTTGCAAAAGTTTGGGACGAATTTGACTGCCGTGTAAACATATGCCGTGCATCCAAATTTGGACTGATTGAGCACCTTTAATTTCGGATATAAAAATTTATTATTTTCCATGTAATATAAAATTTATCTGAAGTGTCTATTTTCAATAGTGTTCATAATATACGTATTTCGAATCGGGTCATTCTTTTTGAAACACCTTATAGAATCATTCTCGCGGATCAGAACACACATAAAATTTCAATCTTTTCTAAATAACATGGAAAAAGGGGAAACAATACAAACTAATAATTGTTATCAAATTGATGCTAATTTTGTTAAATGCATACTTATCATAAACAAATTTATGATTATTTGGTGCCAAGTTTGTGACATTGTCAGGCATTGCGCTTTTACATTTGTAACGTTGCAGAAAACAACGGGCCACATGGATCAGTTCCGCGGGCCTAAGTAAGACAGAATTGCAAGTAAGTACCTAGAATCTTACGGCTATACAAAGTTACAAAACTCAGAGACTTACACGTACTTCACCCTAAGAAGGGTTTTGGTCATTTTGGACCTAGAGATTTACACGTACTTCGCTCTAAGAAGGATTTTGGTCATTTTGAACCTAGAGATTTACACGTACTTCGCCCTAAAAAGGATTTTGGTAATTTTGAACCTAGAGATTTACACCTACTTCGCTCTAAGAAGGGTTTTGGTCATTTTGAACCTAGAGATTTACACGTACGATCTAAGAAGGATTTTGGCCACTTTGGACCTAGAGATTTACATCTACTTCGCTCTAAGTAGGGTTTTGGTCATTTTGGACCTAGAGATTTACGCGTACTTCGCTCTAAGAAGGATTTTGGTCATTTTGGATCTAGAGATTTACACGTACTTCGCTCTAAGAAGGATTTTGGTCATTTTGAACCTAGAGATTTACACGTACTTCGCCCTAAAAAGGATTTTAGTCATTTTGGACCGTAAGCGAAGTAGAGGCGATATAACTAATAAATACACTCAATTAATCTTTGAACTGGTAGTTACAAATATTTTTCACAGCAGTGAGAAGCTTGCATTCATGCAACTTGTAATGAAATCTTCGGACGTTCCCCGAAACTAATCTGTGATGCTTCGGAATTTCCGTACTATGCATGACAAAAAGAATTTTACAAGAAAGAAAAAAAAAGAAAAAAGCATAGAAAATGCACAGTATTCTTCATATGATTGATTACAAACTTCACTCCCTTCTCGAGCTATTCGAACCGTTTCGTGCACTTTCTGTATTCTAAAAAACTTTTCATTAATCTGAAAATCGAAAAAAAAAAACCTTTAAAACGTTTCAAAAGCTCTACTCACACAAATATACGTTTACCGAAAGTTTGAAAAAGGAAAAGAAAAATCTTCACTTTTCATTAATTTTACTAATACCATCTTAAGAAAGCTGAAAAAAATAAATAAATATTCACGCCAAAGAAATGGTAAATCAATAAATCAACCAATTTTTTTCAAGCTCATTCTTTCCAAACCAAATTTCAAAATTCTAACAACGCTGCTCCAACATCTTTATTCTGAATAAATATTCTTACTTACACACACTTAACGCCCCTCCCCAGTAGTTATTGATTAAAGCGGCTTAAAATTAATGAATCGTCTGATTCGCAAAATAATCCGCGGAAATTAATGAATTTTGTGAATTTTCCATTACTGCGCGTGGCAACACTTAACATATCGCAAAGCAATCACGCTATTCACAAAAGCTTTCATTATTTACTAAAAGCAGTTTCAGAGCGAGGCTATGACTATTATTTTTGAATTTTTCTTTTATTTGGTGGGATAAGGTATCAGCATGGGGCATCATTAAAACTTCGGGAAAAGTATTATGCATTACCTCGAATTTTAAATATAATTACAAGTAGAGATTTAGGATTTTCTTATTACAAAAGAATGTTTATAATTAGTTTCGAATGCCCCGATGAAAGATTTACGCAGCGATCGCGAAATTCGCTCTTAAAAAAAAAATGGAAATTTGAAATTGGGCTTTTTCATTCAAAAGTTAATTACTTCAGCCCGAAAGATGAAATTTTTCTCTTCATAAAAAGAAATATGGAATCTGTTTTATGCAAATAAATTTACCAAGAAAGTCACTATTGATTATATAGCATACGAATTAATTATTCAGAGATCGACATTTGGAGGAGGAGGGAGGGGGTAGAAAATTCTTCTTTGTATAACAAATCAAATTTGATGAACGCCAAAGATTTATTATCTTTGAAGATTTGAAATCATACAGAAAACGTAAACTAACTTCCATGACCTAAAACTTAGGTTTGTTTAATTTTTACTGGTTTAGCCTCTGGGAAAAAATGATGTTGCTCAAATACAGAAATTAAAATGTATAGTTCAGAAAATATAGTTTCCGATATTTGATATTATTCTCTAAAAATCAAAAACATTTTCCAACATATAGAAACTTAGCTTAGAATTGTGAAAATACTTGGAAAATGACGGCGCCTACTACTACAAGCAAGAACGTGCATAGGAATTTATTTCGGGACGAGTCAAAAATTGCGAAGATTTTCCAAATTATGTTTGAAAATAGTAAAATCCTTACCCCCAAAGTAAGTAGCTTAAAATTTATTTGAGGAGGTACCTATATCCCTTTTTTCTCTTCTTAAATACACCTTAGATAATAGTTTAATATTATTAAACGACTCTATACGAGTTACTATACGATATGAAATTGGATACCCTCCAGTTAAGCCTAACAAATCTTCAAGTTAAATTCTAGCCTAGGCCTCAGTTCCTTCCTCAGTTCTTGTCTGTTCCCAACATCAAGCAGAGCCAATGTTCTCACAACCCGTCACTTTTTAAAGCTTTCGACCCGCAATCGCTTACCGGCAACAAAATATCCCGGTTCATAAATGCTAATTCAAAACCCCACAACCAAATTAATCAAAATATCTCCAAATGAAACCCGTGTCGTCAGCTAGTTTTAAGCTCGTCCGACTGCCCGACTCTGCTTCAGGCTGAGCCAAAGTTCAATCATCTTCTCACGTTCCAAAGATTTCGACTCGCAATCGCCTTCATTAAGTTCCCACATTCGGCTAACAAGACAATTACTCTACAATTAACAGCAGTGAAGCAATTGGGATCCCGCCTGTGAAGTTAAAACCCCACAACAAAAGTCACCAAAAAAAATCCTAAAAATAAATACCCGTTGCCGAGCAGTCCTTAATTCACCCAAGCACACCCAAACAGCCCAATGTTCAATCATCTCCCTACGTTTTAAAGATTCCGACTCACAATCGTCTTCATCAAGTTCCCACATTCGGCCATCAAGACAATGACTCTACAATAATAACAGCAATAAAGCATCCGGGATCCTGCATGCGAATTTAAAATCGCACAATCAAATTTATAATCCAATTCAAATAAACTCCCGTAGCCAGATAGTCCTCAATTCGCCCAACTTTCCCCAGACAGTCAGTTCAATCCTTTCCCTACGTTCCTAAGTTTCCGACTCACAATCGCCTTCATAAAGTTATCACATTCGGCAACAAAACAGCGACAGCGCAGAACAACAGAAGCAATAAAATATCCCTGATGATGCAGGGCAGTTTAAAATTAAACAACGTAATTCACCAAAATAAATCCCCAAAATAAACTCCCGTGGTCGGATAGTCCTCAGTTCGCCAGTCTCTACTCAAGTTCATGCAGACCCCAATGTTCAATCATTTTCTCACGTTCCAAAGGTCCCGACTCGCAATCGCCTTCATCAAGCTCCCACATTTTGTCAACAAGACAATGACTATGCAATGACAACAGCAACAAAGCCTCCAGGATCCTGCATGCGAATTTAAAACCTCGCAACCAAATTCACCAAAAAATCCTCAAAACTCCCGTAGCCGGACAGCCCTCTTCGCCTGTCTCTACCCAGACCGCCACAATATTCAATCATCTTCCCACGTTCCAAAGCTTCCGATTCCCAAAATCTCCTTCATTAAGTTACCACATTCGGCAACAAAACAAAGACAGCGTACAACAGCTGCAATAAAGTATCCCCGATGAAGCATCTGAACTTAAAACTAAACAACCAAATTCACTAAAATAATCCCCAAAGTAAACTCCCTTGGTTGGATAGTCCTCAATTCGCTTGTCTGTACCCAGCTTCAGACTGAGCCAACGCTCCATCATCTTTCCACGTTCCTAAGCTTTCGATTCACAATGGCCTTCATCAAGTTCCTATATTCGGCCAACAAGACAATGACTCTACAATGACAACAGCAATGAAGCATCCGGTATATTGCATGCGAATTTAAAACCTCACAGCAAAATTCATTAAAAAATACTCAAAATAAACTCCCGTGGCCGGACAGTCCTCTTCGCCCATCTGTACCCAGACGGCCCCAGTGTTCAATCATCTTCCCACGTTCCAAAGCTTCCGATTCGCAATCGCCTTCATCAAGATCCCACCCACATTCGGTAATAAACAATGACAGCGCACAACAACATCAACAATAAAACATCCCGGATGATGCATGCGAGCTGTATGCTACTCGTCGTCTGCAGCACCCGGGGCCACCCATTAGAAGGCAATAAAAGAACAAATGTCAAAACCACAGGGGCAGGGCTGCCCGGCGGATCACGTGCCATTCTTTTAAAAGCTCAAACCACGAATCGTC
The DNA here is from genome assembly GCF_026930045.1 of Uloborus diversus. NCBI lineage: Eukaryota > Metazoa > Arthropoda > Arachnida > Araneae > Uloboridae > Uloborus > Uloborus diversus. Next base: position 8,544,973 of record NW_026557876.1, on the reverse strand, counting down.
ATGACGCGAACTAATGCTCTGTTATTATTGCTCTGTTGCTCCAGGTATGCGAGTTTGGTCGGAAAAGGGCGTACCGGATGACCTTTCCCAAGTCTCAAGACGAGAATATCAGTTTTGGATGGGAGGAACCACCTGTTAATTGCCGAGATGTCTTATTAGTTAAATATTAGTTGAAGTCGAATGTGAAGCAAAAGCATTATACTTGTCTTAGGTTGAGAAAAATGACTAACCTCGGCCGGCGTTGAGGAGCATGGACGAATTTCTAATTAAGCAATTCAAGATACTTTCGCAGGGCATAGCATTTTTTGACTTTTTGAATCGTGTATAGTAGGGTAGGCGAAAAATGGATATTTTCCGATAAACGACTTCTAATGCCAAAAAAATAAGTCTTAGCATCCAAAATATGAAGAAAATAAAAATTAAAAATTAAATATTTATATTTTGGAAGATCATAAAATCGTTTATAAGTTTGAAAGGTCGGGTCAAATTTCAAAATTTTTAATGAAATACACATCAGTGGAACCTCGTTCTTCCGAGCCCCGTAAATCCGGATCTCTGGTTTATCCGGATAAAATTTGTGCAATTAAAATAAGTTATATTTACTTAAATAATAATTTTGTTCTATGATAGCAAGAGCGGAACTATAAATACACCGAACATTCGGTTTTTATGTTGATTAAACGTACAAATCTTGCATAAAACGTTCAATAACGTACTGTACCAATGTACTAAACAACATGGTGCACTTGGGAGCGCCAGTCTGACACCACTACGGCTGAGCTATAAATGATGAAGTATTTATTAGAAAAAATACTAGGTCATTTTGTTAAAAAACATTATTCTTTGTGGTAATAAAAGATAAGTCTGCTTACTTAAGAATGTGTTTTGCTTATTACCCTTATTACCTGGATTCTCGCTTATCTGGACAACTTTTGGTCTCAGTTAGCGCGGATGAAAAAGGTTTATTATATTTTGAAATCATTTTTCTAATGCCATCCAAATGCTTGTTTTCAATACTATCTTCGTGCATCTTTGAAATAGTTTGCAATTTTTTTTTACATTAATCGTTTGCATTATTAATTGTTTTCATTATTAATTGTTTACATTGTTTTTTTGTTCGCATTATTACATCATTTGTTAATTTTTTGCGTTTAAGATTGCGCAAAAGTCATAAATGGGGTTGTTTCCAAAATTTTAAAAGTATTTTTTTTTCTGAAAGAGCATGCTTAAAAACAAAGGATCAAATCATTTTTAAATAATTTGTTTAATTTTAATATTTTTAAAAAAATACTTAAAAAATACGGAGCGCTTTCATTGTTAACGGTTTCTGCCGATGACATCACAAATGATGAAATGCCATTCAGTGTTGCCATTTACAGTGCAAAATATTTAATTCGCTTCTTTACTCACATGTATTGGCACGGCAACGATAGGTTTGATAGCAAGCGTTGAGCGCAATATTTAATTCGCGTCTTGATTATCATAAAGTGGAAACGTTGTAGAAAGATGCTGCAAAGTGCATCATTTGTGACGTCATCAAGACCACGCCTTGCTTGAAAAATCGGGCATTTTAAAAAATTAATTAAAAAATAACAGTTGGGAAAATGAAAGTATTTTCTGGGTCCATGTTATTTTTGCTCATTCAATCCATTTCAATGACTAAATTCAAAGAATTTTTGACTGAAGGAAACCACTCCATTGTAAAAATTTAACCAAAATTATTCTTTTTTATCTTCTTTTGTGCTGCGTTATGCCGTTTCTGACTGCAAATGCAATTATGTTTTGTTACCATTATTACATCATTTATTAGTTTTTCGGGTTTTAGATTACGCAAAATTCGTAAATTGTAAAAATTTAGCCGCAATTAGTCTTTTTTTATCTTCTTTTGCACTACATTACGACGTTTCTGACTGCAAATGCAATTATATTTTGTTACATTTAGAACTCAAAACCCACTACAAGGAAGTAGTTGCACTTCGTTTTCCACCCTGCTCTTCCCATCCACCCGGTTAAGAAGGACAATTATTTAATGTACTAACATGTTTACGATATAATTAATTTGCTATAATATATGATATTAAACTAGTTTAAATTTCTGGATCAAAGTTTGAAGTTGAACTTATACAGCAGTTTCGGCATTAATAATCCAGACCCGATTATAAAGTTGATCTTATAAATCTATCTCCTGCCTGCTATCCAAATATCCTTTCACTGATGTTATAAAAGAGACTATAAAAATTATTTGTATTAGTTCTTTGTATTCATATGTTCTTAAAATGCTATGCGTAAAATAAAGTTATGTGAAGCGATTTTAAATTTTGTGTATTAACTTACTAATTAATTCCATTTAACTCCTTCAGTCGGAATCAAGAAATACTTGACCAAAAATTGATATATTTCGCACATAGTGTACTGTGGTATAAAGTATCTTATAAGTACAATTTCAAGTTTTTACGAGAAAAGATAAAAGATTTACGGTACGTCCAATATTCCAGACTTAAATTTTTGAAATTAATATTTCAAAAAAGAAAAAAAAAAAGATAAAATACCAAACAAACTTCATTATAAAATTTACTTTAAACAATAATAAAACATAATCTGAGTATTTTAAACGATTACTTAAAGATTTTATATATTTTTTAAACAATCAGGAAGAAAACCTGGCTTTTCAAACGAGAACCCCTGGTTGGATAAATGAGCGACTCTCTATCTACCAATCCAAAAAAAGTAAGTGTTGTCAATCCCAAAACGAAAAATTATTTCGTAGATTATAATAGGCAGAATGTAAAGAGTCATCTACAAAATAATCAAGTGATTCAATTATTTATTAGATGATTAGCAGCTGTTTAAAGTGGTTGTCCGGTATACTAGGCACCATGTCTGAAAGGTTAATAACCACTACAGTTTCGTTTCTGTTATAGAATTATTTGTCTGTAACACTGAATAACCACCGTATAACTCAAACAGACCACTGGTCGGTCGTCGAATATATAGGAGGTGTTCAGAGAGAGATTCTTTTGCCTTGAATTTTTTGAAAGGAACTCTTTTAGGAACGCATGAAGCAAGACGAAGTATTAATTTATATAAAGTTTCTCTTGAAAGTAACTGGTAGTTAAAGGAAAATTTTTGGATAGTTAAGATTCATAGGGTGGTTCTAGTTACAGTTCAGATTTTAAAACGCTCTAACTTTAAAACTAATGATGACTTGATATTTCACCAGAACGAGTGTGAAGCTACGGAACTTTCTTTTGGCGAAGAAAAGGTCGTTTTCAAACTGTTTAGATAGATGGCGCTGTCAGATAATATACAAGGCAAAGGGTTCGTCCTTAAGGACCATATGAAAAAAAAAATGTTAGTGAAATGACAGGATTACGTTTTCACAGCGAAAACGTAAAAATATTACTAAAAGAAACAATGATCTCCACATTGCATTTGTTTTCCATTTCTGCATTTCATACCACCGGAAGATTGAACAAGCTCTTTTGTAGAACTGAAAGAGCATACTTTCTGAAATACCAAAATAAAAACCCTGACAGGGCCATCTATCGGCAAATTTTTGAAATATTCATTTCCTTCACTAAAGAAAACGTCAAGACTTTACGAAGGTTCTGGTGAAATATGACAGGGTTGTCAACGAGGGGGGGGGGGGGCGCTGATTGTGAAAGTTAAGGATTTAGGGAGTGGGATTGTGCGGGGGTTTTCGGTCCTTTTGGAGGATTCTCATTCTTGATTGGACTGCTCCGTAGAATTTTAGAGGGTGTATCACTACTCTTAGGGGGAGTGGATACCCCTAAATACCAAGTCACCATGTATGCCTCGCCATTAGTCCTACATTTTTTCATACGGTCAAATAAATTCCCCAAATTAAGAATAGAGTTGAAAAAAAAAAAGTTGTGACTTAAAAATTTTATGCAGACTTTGGGACATACTTTGTTTAAATTTAAAAAGTGTTCAACCGTGGTTTTTCCGAATTCTTACTATTAGTTCACTTTTTCCCTTATACATATACAGGGTGTTCTGTTTTAACCTGCAAGACCTTTATTTTCGCTACCGTTAGTCCTAGATGCATATTTCCAGTTGCAAAATTGTTCAATATCAGATGCAGAGTTAAGATGTTGAAAGTTTAAATTTAAAATAAAAATATGTAAAAAAATACAAAATTTAACTTCTTATATGAACCCCAGGTCCACTAACTTATGTTTAGAGAAATAATCTCCATTGAAAACAATTACTGACACAAAAAACATGACATTTATGCGACCAAAACTCAAGGAGATATTCCAGTTCAAAGTTTTAAGGGATCATACAGAAGATGAGATTGGAACTTATCGCTCTTTCAGAAGAATAACAGGTTGTCGAAGTAAAAAAGCAAAGTATTTATATTTTTCATTGCTATTTAAAAATAAATGCAAATGCTATGCCGTGATACGCAAAAACACACTGCGAAACCTCGAACAATTTGAAAAACCACACTCTATACATTCATATAATTTTTGACACTTGTTAACTGCTATATTTCCCCCAGAGGCCGTTACTGACGACGAGTGTGAAGTAGTGTAAGTCACAAAACGCTGCGTTTCATATCTCGGTGGAAATTGGTCGTACTAGTGTCAAACCTTTTGGGTTGTAGTTATTTTTCAATGGAGATTATTTCCCCAAACATAAGTTAGGGAACTTGAGACCCGTATAAAAAGTTAAATTTTGTATTTTCTGACTCATTTTTTATTTTACTTCAATCTTCCAATATCTGAACTCTGCATCTGATTTTGATAATTTTTGCAATTGGAAGTATGCATTAAGGACTAACGGTTGCGAAAATAGAGGTCTTGCAGGTTAAAACGGAACACCCTGCATATTTATGTATATCTTGTTCAAATTTTCAGTCGTTGAAAAAATATATTTTTATTAATTCACTCAAGTTCATATGCATTTTTTAAAACTTGTCTTGGATGACATCTGATGCTAATACAGTTTTTTCAAAAATTTATTTATTATATTAAATTTAATTAATTATAAAGTATTGTATGGAAGAAAGAGAAGTATCTTATGTAAGATACTTAGGAGGATATACATGATTTAATATTGTGATTCTGTCCAATGTTTACACATACCTATATTAATTATAATTATTTGAAGGGAAAAAAAAGTAACTAAATTAAAAATTTTCTTTGTTGACCTGAGTGGGAATTGCAAAATATTCTTTCTTTTTTTTTAATTTCTGGGTTTTTCATGAACTTTAATTTTTGTATCAGTCAAAAAATTCCATACAATTTTAATGGTATCAAATTTTGTGATTACTGCAAAATTTGCGTGTCACTCACTGCTGGTTGTTTTTCTGTAGGCTTTCTTAGGTCTTAAATATCCAGCTTTGTTTTGCAACTTTTCTTAACCACATTTACTTGTTGTCGGGGTTTTTTCTTTTAAGGAGAAAGTTTCTCGCCAGGTAATCAATGGATATTCAATAACTTTTCTCGCCTGCTCAAATTTTTTTTTCTGTTTTTTGCTTTCTGCAAAAGACGGAAAAGCTATATCGTTTCCGCCAACCGAAATATCTCATCAATAAACATACAAGGCAAGGGGGGGGGGGCAAAAAAGCTATGTAGCCTTAAAAGGCAGCAGTTCTTTGTCAAAACTTTTCGCAAAAAACACCGCAAGAGTACGTCAACTTTAATGATGCTACGAAAAATGAAGCAACTAACAACGCGAGACGGGGAAAGGAAAAAAAAAAAAAAAAAGACATGAAAGAAGAAGTAGAAGTTTTTTCCCTCGAGTTGGGTAATTAATTGCCACCCGAAGAGAGGCTCAAAAGCATCAACAAGAAAAAGCCGCGGGAAGGGGAGAGAATGTTGCTTACGTGGGAGTAAAGAGATAAAATGTTCTAATTCACATTGCAGAGATTCCAGGAAGACTTTCTAGCTATTGTCCCCGCATGGAATTTCAAGTAAGCGGCAAAAGTAATGTCTTCTGGAGTATTTGTGACGCCATAGATTAGTTTCTCGGCACTGACCATCAGTTATCATGGTTACGTGATTGTAGCGTTGTGAAATAGGCCAATAAACAAGTTAAAGATGAACACAGTCTAATGCGAAATTTCTTAAGAAATTCTTCCAGTAACTTACCGATCCAACGGGGTAACATTCTTTTGTATGTAGGTGTCCCTCACACAGTTACCCCCCCCCCCCCCCCCCACTACATGTGTCCACCCCCAAAAACAGTTTTTGTACAACAAGGTTTTGAAATTAACATGGTTTCGAAAAGATGGAACAAAATTTGCGATTATTATAATACGGATTCGATTTTACACGGTACAAAATTTGCGATTATTGTAACACGGGTTCGATATTGCACGGAACAAATTTGCGATTATTATAACACGGATTCCATATCACACGGAATAAAATTGGTGATTATTATAACACGATTTCGATATTACACGGCACAAAATTTCGCAATTACTATAACACAGTTTAGATTTTACACGGAGAAAAATTGGCAATCATTATAACACGGATTTGATATTACACGGCACAAAATTTGTGATTATTATAACACAGTTTCGATATTATGCGGAACAAAATTTGCGATCATTATAACACGGTTTGATATTACACGGAACAAAATTAGTGATTATCATAACTCGGATTCGATGTTGAAAATTTAAGAATATTTTAACACGGTTTCGATGTTAGACGGAACAAAATTTGTGATTATTATAACACGGCTTTAATATTACGCGAAACAAAATTTGTGATTATTATAACTCGGATTCGATGTTAGATGGAAGAAAAATTTGCGATTATTATAACACGATTTCGATATTACACGGCACAAAATTTGCAATTAATTTAACACAGTTTAGATTTTACACGGAGAAAAATTGGCAATCATTATAACACGGGTTTGATATTACACGGCACAAAATTTGTGATTATTATAACACAGTTTCGATATTACATGGAACAAAATTTGTGATTATTATAACACGGATTCGAGGTTGAAAATTTGTGATTATTATAACACGGTTTCGATATTACACGGCACAAAATTTGCAATTAATATAACACAGTTTAGATTTTACACGAAGAAAAATTGGCAATCATTATAACACGGTTTCGATAGTACACGGAACAAAATTTGCGATTATTATAACACGGTCAAGTGTCAGGATGGCCGAGCGGTCTAAGGCGCCAAACTCAGGGAGCTCCCTATAACACGGTTGCGATGTTACACGGAACAAAATTTGTGATTATTATAACACAGATTTGATATTACGCGGAGCAAAATTTGCGATCATTATAACACGGTTTCGATATTACACGGAGCAAAATTTGCGATTATTATAACACGTATTCGATGTTACAAGGAAGAAAATTTGCAATCATTATAACACGGTTTCGATATTACACGGAACAAAATTTGCGATCATTATAACGCGGATTCGATGTTACAAGGAAGAAAATTTGCGATTATTATAACACGGGTTCGATGTTAGATGGAACAAAATGTCTTGCATTCGACAGGGTATAAAAATTAAATTCAACACTACACGGTTTTAATACTAGGAAATTTAAAAAATTGAATTTCCGTTTTGTTTCATTTCAGTGTTAAAAAACACCTAGAAATCTACATTAAGCTAAATTTTGCTAACGATAAATAATGAAACCTAGCAATATTATTCGTTTTTCTTGCTCAGACAAACTTCATTACTGCAAAAAATCTCTTGATTTTCTTTTTGGCAGCGTGAGTTTTATTCTTGTAAAGGAATTTGATGTTTTCATGTAGCAAGTTTTGTAAGTTTCACTGGGACGAAGTTTGAGCTATCATAAAATTTTACACCTAAAAACTTGACTCCGATATAACACTGTACAAATTGCCTTGATTTATGTAGTTTCTAAGTTTCATATGATACGGCTTCGATATAGCAAGAAATACGGTTTCGATACAACACAATAATACAATACAACCAGTGCCAGACCAGTGCATTGGCACATAGGGCACGGGCTCAGGGCACAATATTGGGGGACACCAAATCTGTCAGTAAAGTTTTAATGGGGCACATTTCATATCGCACTATAGCAAGACATAAATCTAGAAAAAATATTCCCCCTACATTATAATTTCTAATTATCGTATAGTATATTATTTCTAATTTTTATAATTTGCATGTATTGCATTATACGTTAATGCCAAATTTAGCATGGATGTACTAATATGCAAGTACCAATTTTTTTTATTGTTTCACTCTCTTTTCTTTACTAATAAAAAAGATGAAAGTCTCTCTGTCAGTCTGGATATCTGGATCTCTGTGACGCGCATAGCGCCTACACCGTTCGGCCGATTTTCATGAAATTTGGTACGAAGTTAGTTTGTAGCATGGGTTTGTGCACCTCGAAGCGACTTTTTGGAAAATTCAATTCTGTTCTTTTTCTATTCCAATTTTAAGAAAATTTTAACGAGCAAATTATCACAATGTAGAAGCGTAAATTACGAAATTATCCTAACGTGAAACCGTAACTTTGGCGAGCAAATGAACATAGCCAACTGGCGAGAAATTCATCATCCATTATTTGTAAATATACATAAGAACCAAGTGGCTTTTTAATTTTCTACTACGGGCAAAGCCGCGCGAGTACCACTAGTACAAAATAAGCGGAGAAAGGGGGCACCAAATAAATTTCCTGTTCAGTGTCTTCAAAAATCATAGCCGGACTCTGAATACAACAATAAAAAAAGTCTCGTATAACTCAGTTTTGATATAGCACAATGCAAATTAACCGTGTTACACGAGGGACTACTTGTAACAGCATTTTCTTCCGCAGCTTCTATTTTCCGATACAGTTCCGACTTGTAAATTAGGGACAACAAAGGGACGGGACATTTTGTCTCTTAAGGGGGTACGGGACACAAAAATTGTCAAATTTTGCAAATTTTTTTTATCATTTGAAAAATTACTCCGTTTTCTTCTGCTTAAAAGGACGTTTGAATATTGTTTCTATCTTAATTAGAACGAAAGATACTATATTATTTTTTGTTGCCATGCACCTAACTAATGTGTATTTACTTGACTTTGATATAACTCTACACATGCACGCACGCGCGCGTGCCTACACATACACACACGCCTTCACACACACACACAATTATACACACGTAACCGCCCAGGAGGAGGGGTAGGCTTGCATTAAAACTTTAAACGTGTTTTTCTCCATGATGCAATTTTTCTCGATTTCTTGCATTCAAACTCTTATAAGTCAGGCATATCTTTTTCAAGCAGTTTACTTTGACTTTTATTCGGCGAATTAAAAAAAAAAAAACGTTTACTGCAAAAAATATGATTTTTTTTAAAAGTACCTTTGAATTTTTCGAAATTTTTCTTCAAATATTTTTTATTGAATCAATACTTTTAAAATCGCCGAATAAAAATTAAAGTTTAGATATTTGTGCATAATTTTTTGAAAAGAAATTGAAAATTGACCAAGAATATTTTGAGTTATAGCAATTTAAAGCAACCCCATTTTTTGTTAAAAAAAACAAATTAAATTGAAATAGCTTTTTTTTAATATTTATGTTATGATATTCCTTATTAAATAGATGGTAAATCAGTGCAAAAAAATTCAAAACTCTAAAGTATTTAATAAAAAAAATTTCAAAATGAATCCCGGACCCCCTTAAATAGAAACGGCTCTTCGTCAGAGGCAAATACGTAGAGGCATCAAGTGTCTCAAAATAACTTCATGAAAAACGTAAACTACTAATTTAATGACAATAATGCCAGATTTGCGGTACTAAATAAAATTCAGAGTAATTCAGATTTAAAAAGATAATTAATTTGAATTCTGAAATTTTGAATTCAAATTATGTTTTTCGCAATCGCGAGTTGCGACAGGGCCCAACTCATTGGGGGCTATTGTTTCTAGAAACAGCTCCTGCCCCCCCCCCCAAGCCTACCCCTCCTCCTGGGCGGTTACGTGTGTATACTGCCGTGTGCAGGTAAACGGCAGTATCTGCAGAAATGAGATTTCGAGATATTTGAAGAAATATGTTTTGGATTCAATATTAACCATGGGGAAATCTTGGAATTAGACGTTTTTTCGTGCCTTTTTTTCTAGCGGAAACCAAATAAGCAAGCTTCTTTACTAATAATAAAGCAGAAAGTCTCTCTGTCCGGAGGATGTCTGGATGTCTGGATGTCTGTAGGATGTCTGTAGGATGTCCGTAGGATGTCTGTGACGCGCATAGCGCCTAAACCGTTCGGCCGATTTTCATGAAATTTGGCACAAAGTTAGTATGTAGCATGGGGGTGTGCACCACGAAGCGATTTTTCGAAAATTCGATGTGGTTCTTTTTTTATTCCAATTTTAAGAACAAAAGTATCATAAATTACGAAATTATCATAACGTGGAACCGTAACATGGGCACAAGCCAATTGGCGAGATACGAAATTATCATAACGTGGAACCGTAATGTCGGTACAAGCCAACTGGCGAGAAAATTCACTATACATTATTTGTAAATATACAGGCGAACCAAAAGATCTTTTGATTTTTCTATTACGGGCGAAGCCGTGCGGGTGCCACTAGTGTACAATAAAGCTACCGTACAATAGATGGCGAAAATGTAAAAAAATGAAAAATGAAAAGTTTGCAGTTTCTGCCCTTTACCTGCACACGGCAGTATAATTGTGTGTGGGTGTGTGTGTGAAGGCGTGTGCGTATGTGTAGACGCGCGTGCGTGCATGTGCAGAGTTGTGTGTGTGCGTAGACCTGTGTGTATGCACGTAGGCGTGTGTGTATGTGTGTAAAGGCTTGTGTGTGTATGATCGCGCGTGTGTGTAGGACATGGACGCCATCGACCAGGAGAAACGAATTAAAGGAGGCAGTGCTCAGAGCCGCGCCTGCAGAGGGTCGGTGGGCGGTGGTGCTGATGTCCCTGGTCCAAGGTTGAAAAGGAACCGAACCACAAAGACGGTCAAGAGGGAACAATAAGCAATCGTGATTGCTCAAAAATAAAATGCTCTTAAAATGAATAATTTAATCAAAACATTAGTATGAGCAAAGTTTTGTTCGGAGCAAAAAATAACTTTATTGATATTCTTTACATGGATTTGTTTTATGTCACGCAACTTGCAATGCATGATGTATTCACATTTCATATTTTTCCCTGTATGTCTGGATGTCCGGATGTCTGTTATGCGCATAATGCCTAGCCTGTTTGGCCGGTTTTTATGAAGTTTTTCATAAAATTAGTTCGTAGCATGAGGGTGCGCACCTCGAAGCGATTTTTCGAAAATTCGATTCTGTTTTTTTTCTATTTCAATTTCAAGAACATTTTACCGAGCAAATTATCACAATGTAAAAGAGTAAATTACGAAATTATCATAACGTGAAACCGTAACTTTGGCGAGCAAATGAACATAGCAAATGGGCGAGAAATTCGTCATCCATTGTTTGTAAATATACAGGCGAACCAAATGAACTTTTAATTTTCAACTACGGGCAAAGCCGTGCGGGCATCACTAGTTGATAATAAGTTAGGAAAATGGCTGCCATTTTACATCGATTCGATTGTGCAAAATGTAACCTTCTGAATGCAACGCGAATTCGAGGGAAGATTTAAATGTTAGATTGCGTGCGTGATAAGAAATGTAAGGAAGACTTAATTCGCCGTTTTTATTTTTTCATCCAGATTTAGAAAAGAGTTGGGGAATAAATGGAAAGAATTGGAAATCTCCACGGGTTAAGCTTTTTAATGTATTCTAACTGAGGCTTAAAGCTCGTTTAGAGATTGTGTTTTTGACACTGATAAGTGATCGAATTTCCAAGATCGCAATGGACCTGGCTTTTGTAATGTTCATTACTTTCTTTGACTTTCGAAATGGTACAAAATTAGAGCAAGGATAGTTATTGCTTTTGTTTTCTTTCGTATTTAAAAATGGATGAGATGATATAGCTTTTATAATTTTATAATGTTTTACGAGGTATTTTAAGTCATTTTTTCTGTAAAAGAAAAGAAAAAGACAATGAGAGAAGGCTAAATGCATCTTAAAAATTAAAAAGCTAAAAATAAATTAAAAAGTAACTTTTAATACTAAAAAATAAAATAATTATCAAAAATTTGGGATTTTTTCTTCTACTTTAAAAAATGAATTTTCAAAATATAGTTTTGAAGGAGGGAAATTTGTATCAATTCGGTCTGTCTGTCTTCTCATTGCTGAAAAGCACGTTGCCAGTTTTACTTCCCATACTTAAACTTTCCGGTTCATTTTACGTAATTATTTTTTATGCGAAATATTTATATGTTTTAACTATTTGGCTATAATTTTTCATTTTAATAAACTTTTCAGACATGTCAGTCATACCAGTCTCCCCCAGTTATCACATCCAGAGGCTGCAGTTTCGTCCTTATTAGAACTCATCAGTCTGGACTAGTGAATAACCGAGCTGGAGGCAGATGTCATCTCATTGAAGCTGAGAGTGCCAGTAAACTGAGAGTTAAAGTAAATTTTTCTTACCAGCGTGGTGCAATTCGACTCGTGAATTCAAAGCACTTTGGTATTAAGCAGTAAATTACTGACCTAAAGTCAGGTCCTAAAGCCTAAGTCGGGACTAAGGTAAAATTACATGCAATACACCAGACAGTCTCTAGTTATGATAACTAGTCTGTTATATTGCCTGTAGTTCTGCCTTTGCACTTGCTTAAGGGCGGTAACTCACTGCTAAATTTTCAGTCTAGTTCAGGGGTTCTCAAACTTTTAGACATAGCAACCCCTTTTTTAGACTAAGTATTTTTGCGACCCTCCAAAGTTTTAACTCTGTCTAAACCCTAAAACAATAACTAAAAACTGCACAAATGGTTAAGTTTTATCCTTAGAAATACAAGTAACTAGTGAAACAAACATGAATTTTCGTCTCTTGAATTATTTTATAAACAGACATTTTTATTATCAGCAGATTGAAACAGCTGATTTTACAATCTTGCAGTAGTTTTATGACAGTTGTTGACCTTACATTCCTTTAAGTTCTATAATTGCACACATGACGATGTTTTGATGCCATTTTCTACATCTTACATTTTTGGACATAGATTCTCCATAGTGATGAATTTTAAAACAAAATCAAGAAATCGTTTGACGCTGGATAATGACATTGTTTCGTACGTTACAAAGCTCATTCCAGACATTTAAAAAATTGGTTAATTCCAAACGAGCTCATGTATCCCTCTAACTAATAGAGCACAAAAACCAACTTGTTTGTGTATTAAAAGCTTATGTTTACTTTTTTTTTAATAAAAACACAGCAATAAAATAATTATCTCTAAACTTTTCTTCCGCACATCGCGACCCCCAACCCTCCGTTTGAGAACCCCTGGTCTAGTTTAACCACATATTTTGTCAAAAAACGATCACATGACTTCCTTTTAACCAATTTAATGTTATTTCCCCATTATTGGCGATTTTAATGTGATTCAATAGTTAACTCTCTGAATATCACCAACAGTGGACAAATTGAAACCAGATTTTAAAAAATCGCCAAATTCATCGCCAAGGTGGCGATAAAACTTGGCGACCAAAAGACTGGCGAGATATTGCCAAGTGTGCGCCAAATTATAACACCACTTGATTTTGCATCGAAATTAACAATGATTTCATCCTCAAAAAGGTGCAAAAGACCCCTTTAGAGACACCCGAATGCAACCAAAAGGGAAGGTGCACAACTATACCCCACTAGGAGTCAACGTACCAAATTTCAACTTCCTAGGACATGCCGTTCTTAAGTTATGCGACATACATACGCACATACAGACGTCACGAGAAAACTCGTTGTACTTAACTCGAGAATCGTCAAAATGGATATTTCGATCGTCTATACGTTCTTAGGGTATATATGCACGTGTGGTCGGGTAGAAAAAAGAAACTCAACATTCATTTGAGGTGAGCAAAATGAAAATAAAGGTCGATTTTTTAGTGAAAATTTTTTCGCGAATACAATACTTCCTTTTTTGTAAAAGAAAGTAAAAATAATAATAATAATTTGAATCTTGCGCAATAGTTGACGAGCAGTTGTTTTGTAGTTCAGCGACACTTTTGAAAGCTCGCCAAATTTGCCATTCGATGGTCCGTTGGTCTCTATTATCGAGCGTCACCGAGCTTTTGATTTTCTAATTGCACTTAAGGTTTATCCATAATGTTGAGCTTTTAAATGTGTTCATGTATTTATGAACTCATGACCGTTTATCCTAAGCCACATTTCTTGTCATTTCTTTGTTTAAGGCAACAATCCGAGTGCCAAGTTAGATAGACGTTTTACAGTAAAAAGTTTTAAACTGCAGCGATAATAACCGTTAGAAATATAATCAAAATGTGTGTTACTACGATTTTTTTTTTGTTCATTCACGGCACCGTTAGCAAAAGAAAGAATGAAATTATATTCACAACGAGAAGGAAATAACAGCCGAAGGCAAGACGTAAACCCAAAATTTACTTCACATTCAACCCAGCACAGGCAGCTGCTGGAGCTAGTATCTCTGACCGATCGGCCACGGACTCTCTACTGGGAAAAGTTTTACTTCTATTTCTACAATTATATACAGGATGAGTTCAATCGAATCTGCCATACGAAAGGGGGTGATAGAAGAGCCCAAACGGAGCATAGAACCACCCATTATCGTGTCCAATCCTTAACCGTAACAGAGTCATGGCAAATGTAAGGAAAATGTGTAAAAAGAAAAAAAATCTGAGAAAACGACCGATTTCTGAGAGTCCTGTAGGACGTACATACAAAACAAGTACATATTTAGAAAGAGCAGACTAAATCTTACAAAATGACTATTTTCCCATCAAGATAGTCCCATTTTACAACGAGCTACAAGCTTTGAAACATTGGACACATTCGGAATTGAAATGGTGCCCGAGTTTGCAATCGACATTTTCAAAAACAACCATATGAGATAAAATCGGACAAATTTACCAAAAACTGACCCATTTCACTAGTTTTCAGTTGATAAAACAACAACTCATATTGGGCTTCAAGTTCAGCAGAAATTCAGGCTTTTGCTTGGAACAGTGTAAAAATCTGCATTCGTTGAAAATGAAAAACCAATAAGAGTCGAGTCGCACTTTTGTTTTAAGTTTTCTGTTTCACGTAAGCATGTTGCATTCTTTGTTTAAGATAATGATATTTTTATATTAAAATGATAATTTTAACATTTTATTAATTTAAAAAGCACAAGAGATAACAATAAGTAGAAGTAAAAGAAGTATTACTTTCCCGTGCTTTTCACAAAGGAAAAATCAACTAAAAAAAGTTACATAACATCAAGAAGTGCATTTAATCAATCATCAAAAATTTACAATCAATGTTGAAATTGGTCGCCGCCACACCTGATACATGATTATCTTGCTTTTTTGAGAACGGAAACAACCGTTGCTTCAAGTGAAACTTCATTTCTTAGTTTTACTACAGCTCCATTAAGTCAGTTGCGCAATTCCTGCGAACTGGCTACTTATGTTTTTTATATTCTTGTTTTAAGAATCCCTAAAAAAAGAAGTCAACTGGAAGGTCTGGTGGTCTAGGTGGCCAAGGAATGGGACCCATACGACCAATTCATTGGGGATATTGTTCAGTCAACGAATTCCGAACGGCATTTGAAGAAATTGTGTAGGGGTTCTATCATGTTGGGAAATGATTTCCGCTCTCTCTCTGAAGTAGGAATAGCATCAAGTAAGCCAGGCAAATGATGTTCAATGAATTCAAAATAAGCGTTTCGTGTTAGGCTACTTTGAAACACACACGGACCAATCAAATGCTCTCCGATTACGCCAATCCAAACATTTAAGCTGAATCGAGTTTGGAACGATGAACTTCGGGTTAAAAAGGATTATGTTCAGCATATTGACGCCAGTTTTGCAAATTGATGATCGCCCCTCCCCTTCTCTAATTAACAACGACTCATCTGTCCACGGTATGTTTCCTAGATCTTCAATGTCTCGTGCTATTAGCCATCTGAAAAATGTTACCCACTTTTCTAAATCTGAATTGCGCAATTCTTGTACTAGTGTGAAATGGTAAGGGCGATTCTTGTTTTCTTGCAATGTTTTCATAACTTTACTTTGTGAAAGTCCACCGTCTCTATCAATCGTGCATGAACTCACACTTTAGCTTTCCACTGCTTGGTCCAGCACATACTCCTCAACATCGGCAGAACCGTGATCCTGGCCCCTTCTCCTAGTTCGGAGAGGGCGGAAATCATTTTTCAACACGATGGTACTGTTTGACCATCGATTACATGGAAAGACTAATATCCGGTTTATAGGCGGAAAAGGACGTATCTATTAGTTTATAGGGATGTTAGTTAGTTTGTTTTAGATGTGCACTTTTGCCTCTCTATTATTTAGCCATAGTTTTTAAAAATGAAAATTTGCTCACAGCAGCATTTTTAAAATCTGAAGTATATTCGATATATATTCTCACGGCAAAAATGAATTGATTTATTCATTCACAACAAAGTTCTGAGCTTACCATTTTGCTTTTACGTTCCAGAACGAAATGAAAATATTTTATTTTCATTTTGTTGTTTCCATGGTAACTATTTTTGTTTCCCCTTATTTTATTTTTGAGAATGCAATAAATGAATAAGGCACTAGTGACATTATAAAACACCTGTATAAAAATCCCATCGTTATTTTCCCTTCTTCCCTGATAGATTCATTCAGATGGAATCGTCTTTACTCGGCAGATTGCCAAATTACATACAATCCGTGGTGAAACAGTAACCCTACTCATTTTCAAAGTTCGGAATTTTCGGACTGAAGAGTATCACCAGTGGATTGGTAGTATGGATACCATTCCTTAGCCACCTAGATTGCCAGACCAGACTTCTTTGAGGATTTTTAAAACAAGAAACATACGAAACATAAGTAGCCAGTTTGCAGGAATTGCGCAACTATCTTGAAGGAGCAGTAGTAAAACTAAGAAATGAAGTTTCACTTGGAGCAACGGTTGTTTCCGTTCGCAAAAAGACAAGGTCATCATGTGTCAGGCGTGGCGGCGACAAATTTCAGCATCGAGTGTAAATTTTTATTATTGATTAAATGTACTCTTTGATGTTATGTAACTTTTTTATAATTGATTTTTCTTTTGTGAAAAGCACGGGAAAGTAATGCTTCTTTTACTTGTACTTATTGTTATCTCTTGTGCTTTTTCACTTAATAAAATGTTAAAACTATCATTTTCATATGCACATATCATTATCTTAAACAAAGAAAGCAACATGCTTACGTGAAACAGAAAATTTAAAACAGAAAAGTGCGACTTTTTGCTGGTTTTCCTTTTTTAACGAATGCAGATTTTTACACTGTTTCAAACAAAAGCCTGAATTTCTGCTGAACTTGAAGCCCAATATGATTTGTTGTTGTATCATCTGAAAGCTAGTGAAATGGGCCAGTTTTTGGTAGATTTGCCCGATTGTAGCTTTTACGGTTCTTTTTGAAAATGTCAATTGAAAACTCTGACATCATTTCAATTCTGAGTGTGTCCAATGTTTCAAAGCTTGTTGCTCGTTGTAAAATGCGACTATCTTGATGGAAAAAGTGTCATTTTGTAGGGTTTAGTCTGCTTTTTCCAAATATGTATTTGTTTTTGTGTGTACGTCTTACAGGAATTGCGGAAATTGGTCGTTCTCACAGAACTTACTTTTTTTTAAAACATTTTTCGTATATCTACCATAACTCGGTTACGGTTAAGGATTGGACACGATAATGGGTGGTTCTAAGCTCCGCTTGGGCTCTTCTATCACCCCCCCCCCTTCGTATGGCAGATTCGATCGAACTCACCCTGTATACATGCATATCTGGGGACATACGGAAGAGATTTTACTTATTTAGTTAAAGAAAAAAGAAAAAAAAAGAGAATACAGCCTGAGTTGTGGTTGTGGCTTTTATTACCACCTAAACAAAAGAGAGAAAGAGAGACAGACCTAATCATATACTCTGCAATAAATTTGATCTCTCTAATAGTTTTAAAATTTTAGTTCGTCGACTGAAAAACTAAACGATAAAAGTGAAATCCAAGAAATAAATTTATCTATGGACGCTCTAGTAAGAAAATTGGTCGATTATCGATTCATCGGCTAAAAATAATCCGCCAATGCCAGTTGATCGACTGCTGATCGATTGTAATGATAATTATTTTTTATTCAAAAATTTCTCCACTTACTTTTAAAAAGTACATTATGTTACAATTTTGGTTTTCAAGAAATAGTAAATTGTTTATTTATGTGAGCGATGATTTCTATTTCCCCATTTATATAAATTTTCCTAAAAATAGTTCTTCAAACCTCTTTTAATTCCACATTTAGTTTATAATTAGATTTAACCTTTTGTAGCAGAAAATTACAGCTATTTATTGCTTCCGAAATCACTCAGCA
Organism: Uloborus diversus; assembly: GCF_026930045.1. NCBI lineage: Eukaryota > Metazoa > Arthropoda > Arachnida > Araneae > Uloboridae > Uloborus > Uloborus diversus. The sequence continues at coordinate 8,526,550 of NW_026557876.1, read as the reverse complement.
TAATTTCTTTTTCTACGCTTACTTAAAGTAATTTTTTAAAAACGAATTTTTTTCGCTGATTAATTGGTGAAAATTGGCCGATTTCAAATGATCGTTAGAGCGACCGACTGCTCATTACTGCCGATGAATCAGTGCAGTCCTAATTTAAAGATTTCAGGTTGTAATTCTTCGTAAACAAGAAACTTCTAAACTTTTTACTTCCTTTTACAAAAAAGGAAGTATTGTATTCGCGAAAAAATTTTCACCCAAAAATTGGCCTTAATTTCCATTTTGCTCACCCCCAAATGATCGTTGAGTTTTTTTTTTCCAACCCGACCATACGTGGATATGTGCCTAGGAACGTACAGACACCCGAAATATCCATTTTGACGATCCCCGAGTTAATTACAACGAGTTTTCTCGTGACGTCTGTATGTACGTATGTATGTGCGTATGTGTGTATGTATGTCGCATAACTCAAGAACGGAATGTCCTAGAAAGTTGAAATTTTATACGTAGACTCCTAGTGGGGACTAGTTGTGCACCTTACTTTTTGGTTGCATTCGTATGCTCCAAAGGGGATCTTTTGCCCCTTTATAAGGGGAAATCATTGTTAATTTCGACGTAAACTTAAGTGGTGTTATAATTTGGCGGACACTTGGCGATATATCGCCAAACTTTTGGTCGCCAAGTTTTGTCGCCAACTTGGCGACAAATTTGGCGATTAAATTATTATTTTTTTTTTTTTTAAATCTGGTTTCAATTTGGCCACTGTTGGTGATATTTGGAGAGTAAACTATTGAATTATATTAAAACTGCCAATAATGAGAAAATGACATTAAATTTGAGTAAAAGGAAGTCATGTGATGCACACATCAGCTCGTTACTAATGTTTTCAGTCACTGCTACAATGAATATCAAGCGAATAAATGACCAAATGGGAAAACCAGAAAAGGCAAAATAAGTTCAGCACAGCAAGTGACTAGAAATTCATCGCCGTGATAACGCGCCTTAGAAAACAAAAGAAAACTTTCGCATAAATTATGTTCCTCTGATTTTATGTTCTAGGGATTTTGAATTTTTGATTTTGAGCCCGGATGTAAAAAATATGAGAAAGACTTAATGCGGCTCTCTTCATCCCAACTCTGCGGGGAACCAGAGAAATAAATGAATAGATTTAGGAAAGGATTGGGAAACGTTGATCGCTAAGCTTTTTAATATATTCTGACTAATGTCGGTACTTTGGAGGGATTGTGTTTCTGACATTGATTTGTTTTTCTGTTACTCTTCCAGTTTTTCTGCTTTAAGTTTCATCAAGAGAATTAGATTCAATTTCGTTTAATCGTAAGATGAAAAATGCGCTGGGTGTGTACTTTAGGGTGGTTCAAAAAAACTATTTTTCAGCTAGAGTCCAAGACACTCCCTATTTTTTTTTACACTTACTACTAGCATTATGCTGTAAAAGTTTTAGCTTCTTACTCAAATGTTAAGACGGTGCTCAATGACCCCTCCATTTAACATTAGCCTTAGCATAGAAAATATCACACATTTCGAAACATTTCATTACCCCAGCTGTTTTTTTCGTAAAAAAATATTTTATTGCATTGTATATGCATAATACTCGTGTATATTATAATACTAGTTGTACCCGACGCGCGTTGCTACACCAACAAAAAAATACATCATTATACTGATTTTCATGACAATCGGTTGAACGGGGCAGAAGTTGCTACTCTGCAGTGCCACCTGGTGGCGAGTTGCTTCAATGAGCATATTATGCACCTTCTCCGTGGAAAAATACATATATATATATATATATATAGCAATTTTCATAATAATCGGTCCAGGTATCCAGTGAAGCCGTGACTATACTCAAATTTTGTACTCACGCAGTTTGCAAGATCAATCCATTCGCAACTCCAACGAACTATAGGGGGCACTGCAGTCACTGTCTAATGGCGGAATTGAAAACTAAAACAAACGCATGTGGTAACGAAGAAAATGCTAAAAGTGTTGTGATTTTTGTTCGTATGTATGATTTTTTCGCTTTATTCATTTGAAAAGATTTTTCAAAGTCTTTTGGTTATTCTGACCCATATAGAAAGAGATTAGAAACCAAAAAGTATTACGAAAGTAAACAATTAATGCAGAACACACAGTAAGTTGTTCTGAAGCAGCCATTTTCACGATGTTGAATTCGGAATTCATAAATTTTTGGTTCGCTTCGAACGGCATTTTCATTTTGTACCGTTTTTTCTATACATTAGTACATATTAAGTTCAGTTTCGTGACATTTCCAGCATTTGTTGACATTTTTGTCACATAGTGCACATACGTGGCAGACTGTCAAGAGTAACGTTTAACACTAGATAATTTATTTCTATGACTATATGATTGGATATCCAAAGAAATCATGCATTTAATTCATTCGTCATGGAAATGATTTACCTGATATGCGAAATCTTGTCAAGATACATTATTCTTTCACATAATTTTAAAACCATAAGCCTATGAACAGATTTTTGGCGAACTTTTATTTTTTATTGTTCAAATTCTTAACGTTCTTTCTGGATTTTTCAATCTGTTCTGCGATAAATATTTTCAAGAAAATTTATTTGCATACTGTCTATTTCAGTAGGATACTGTAGTAACAAAGGTTATTTAAATCATTTATGTGGAATTAGGTTAAGGAAAAGTGTCCAGTCAATGTTGTTAAGTTCGTTTTTTTTTTCCATCGAATTGAAAAACTGATTCAAATTCACTCAGAACAAAATAAATAAAATGTGTACTCACAGTTTATATATGGTGGTAGTTTTCTTTTCAGTTGATTGACCATTATTTCTTTTTGCTTATCGAATTCTGTAATCTTACTATCATTTTATTCCACTCATGATAAAAATTAAAAATGGTTTAACTAAAAATGCGAAAACTCGCCAAGGCTACTTTGCTTGCACAATACTAAAACTACTATAACCCTAAACAAATTTGGCGAAACCTTTCAGCTGAGAATAAAAGGAATAAAGTAAATTCTTTCTCGGTTAAACATTTTTCATTTTGTTCTACGATAATAAATTCAAGAAAATATTTTGCATACTGTCCATTCCAACTAAATGCTGCTGTAAAATATGATTAGTTAAATTAATTTAAGATTAAAAAAAACTCATATTCTTACAAATTCATACAAAACAATAAAAAATTTTACCTGGTATTACGTTATCCAATTTTGTTAATCCAGACTTTTCTTGTTTACGCTTCCACCATTTAATACTTTTTTGAAAGAAATAAGAAAAACTAACATTATTTTGAGAAGCTCGAGAATACTACTAAGGGACGAATTAATTTCTGTAGCTGAAAGCAAACTAAGACACATCGATTGCGTTAATAAATACTCAGAACAAACTGCCTGTGTTTACGTCAACAGACACACGTGATGCCCAACGTGGCAATGTTTTAGGTGCAGACGCAGTTTTATAAATCACCGCAAGGTAGCGTATTCGAGCGCTGGAGTTCCGAATTGCTAAAAATATCAAATAGAAAAAGTTTTAAATCCCCCCGTTGCATGAAAAGCCATAAAACAATAAAGAAAGAATTTATTTGTTCAAACTCAAGAAAAATGGCAACAGCTAACTTCTTATCAATGAGATCTTTCACGCGAATTAATTTCTGTAGCCGATCATTTTATTCGTATTTATCCAATGGATTGTGACTTAAATTGGAATAAAAAAGGAACTATCGATCGGATTTTTTTCGAACTAGTCTATAAACATTCCCAGTACCAAAAACAACAAACGGTGAAAGTTTCAGCCAAATCTGCCGGGTAGTTTTTGAGTTCATGGATGACATACAGACAAACATTCATTTTTATATATATAGAAGATGTAGCGTTGTTTTTTCAATTTAATGTTTTTTTAACACCCCTCCCCATACATTTGAAGTTTGGGTGAGGGGGTTGAGCACCCTCTTTCAGTTGAAATAGGAAGCTAAAATTCTCCCAATATATTTCCATCCGCGAGTCTAAAAACATTGAGGGGTGTCCCGGTATCTAGGAAAAACTTTTTTTTACATATATTTTTGAATCACCTTAGTGTACTTAGTGACTGACTGTTTCAAAAAAACTATTTTGTTATTCTGTATAAAGAGCGTATTTATAATAGTTAATTTATTGCAGCTGTCCAATGTACTCGGTGTTTCTCGATTTGAATTGAACTCTTGCTTGAGGAAAACAAAAATTAATTTTCTTTGAGAATTTTATTTTTCAGTAGTAGGGGCGTATCCAGGTTTATTTCAAAGGGGTTCAATCTTCCCAAAATTTTTAATTACATGTATATATACAATAGCAGTACCCGCACGGCGATGTCCATGCAAAAAAAAAAAGAAATGAAAAGAAAGAAAGTCCGTTGACTTAAAGAAATCCACGATCCCTTTCATACCTTCTGATATGAAATAATCCTTTTTCTTTAACTAAAATGCGTTCACACCTTTTCAAAAAACCTATCAGAGTCCCTTTGGAATTTAAAACTATTCACTAAAACACATAAAAGATCAGAAGTAGCTTTAAACCTCAAAATAATCCTTCATCCGTATAGTTCATCGCTTAACGTGTCAAGCAACCACGCTACCGTAACCCTGCCCTTTAGTGAGTGAGGAGGTTTTTTTCTGCAAATAAAAATGTTTCGCCAAATAAAAAATGCTACAAAAAAAAAAAAAAAAAACGTTAACAAGAACAATCACAATTGAATAATACGACAAATGAAATTATTTACTTAGATAAGTAACTATCTTCAACTATAAGAACAAAAACAAACGCTGTAGAAATAAGGAAAACAAAACGCAATAGAAAAATGCTACAAAATCAAATTATGTACCTGAATATCGAAAAAAAAAGAAGAAAACGCATTTAAAAAATTAGTTTGCCGACCACAACAGTCGCACAATAGCGTAGCTATCGACACTGTCGGCCAGCGCTATCTCGGGTTAACTTACCCCGCCATCTATTAGGAATTCATAGAACTAAACAATTAATTAAACATTCAATTTGCAATTACAAATATTTCAGTCAATCTGATTTTTGAAAAAATAGCCAATAGCTTTCCTCAATAAATGGGCTATTCAACACAAAAATAATTTTTCAATTAGAGCCAGTAGTTCTTGAGATTAGCGCATTCAAACAAAAAACTCTTCACCTTTTTATTATTAGTATAGATATACGGGGGGTTCCGTTTTAACCTCCAAGACTTTATTTTCGCAACCGTTAATCCTAGATGTACGCTTCCAATTGCAAAAATGTTTAAATCAGATGAAGAATTAAGATATTGAAAGTTTGAAGCAAAAATAAAAACGAGTCAAATATACAAAATTTAACTTTTTATACGGACCCTAGGTCCCCTAACTAATATTTAGAGAAATAATCTCCATTAAAAATTATTACTGACACAAAAAACTTGACATTTATGGGACCAAAACTCAAGGAGATATTCCAATTCAAAGTTTTAAGGACCATACTGAAGATGAGATTGGAACTTATCGCCCTTTCAAAAGAATGACAGGTCGTCAAAGTAAAATAAAAACAAGGTATTTATATCTTTCATTGCGTTTCAAAAATAAATGCAAATAATATGCAGTGATAAGCAAAAAAACACTACAAAACCTCGAACAATTTGGAAAACCACACTCTATGCACACATATAATTTTTAACGATTGTTAACTGCTATATTTTCCCAAAAAAAGATATTATTGACAGCGAGTGAAAAGTTGTGTAAGTCACAAAACGCTGCGTTTAATGTCTCGGTGAATATTGGTCGTACTAATTTCAAACTTGAATCGGTGCGCTTTCATTGTTTACGCTTCTGCCGATGAAATCGCAAATGATGAAATGCCATTCAAAGAGCAAAATATTTAATTCGCATCTTTACTCACTTGTATTGGCAATGATAGGGTTGATAGCAAGCGTAGAGCGCAATATTTAATTCGCTTCTTGATTATCATAACGTGGAAACGCGATAGAATGATGCGTCAAAGAGCATCATTTGTGACGTTATCAGGACCACGCCTTGTTTGAAAAATCGGACATTTTAAAAAATTAATTAAAAAATAACTGTTTGGAAAATGAAAGTATTTTCTGGTTCCATATTTTTTGAGCAATCACGATTGCTTATTGCTTTCATTTGACTGTTTTTGGCGTGCTATCATTTTTCCCACCAGCGCTGCGCCACCCTCTGCCAGCACCACCCGTCGCGTCACGATGCTGCTCCTCTAGCGAAGTCCATATCCTACACACACACGCATACATACACGCATACATACACGCACCAACACACACGCACACACAAACACATACACACACATACACAAACACCACCATACACACACATACACAAACACATACACACACGCATGCATACAGACACCTACACATACACACAACTGCCTACACATTCATGCCTGCACACAGACACAAACACATATGCTTGCACACACACATACACATACCCCGCCCCCACGCACACAAACACTCATACACACAACTACCCACACACTCTTGACTGCACACAGACACAAACACACATGCCTACACACATACACATACCCCCCCCCCCTCCACACACACATACAGACACACACTCGTGATTGCGAAAAACAATTTGAATTCAAGATGACAAAATTCAAATTATTTATTTATTTTTTTTTTTGCTTATTCTATCAATTTCAGTGACTAAAAGTACTACTTTTGAGTCAACCCCATTCCAACATTTCCCTATTGTTAGTATCGAATCCAAGACATTTCTTCATATGTCTCGAAACCTCATTTCTGCTGATACTGCCATCTACTCGCCGACGGCAGTGTACAGGTTATTTTTTTTCTAATGCCGTACTTTCATACAACCTGGACCACTGATTACTCCTCCTTAATGCACAGGGCAGCAGAGACTAAGAAAAAATGATCCACTCCGGCTCTGATTCCGACTTTGGAAATTATAGAGCCTTCGACTCCGACTACTTTACCTCAAAAATCAGTCCGACTCCAAATCTGAAAGAACTAGCAGAGAGTTGCGGACCTTGATTGAAAGTGACAGACTCCGACACTTGGAATTTTCAATCCTTCAACTCCTGACTCCTGACCCTAAAATCAGTCAGACTTCGACTACGGTTCCAAATCCCTGGGCCTGATTACCTCACAGTCCGACTAGGCCTAAGGGCTCATCTTCCTAAGCAACCCCAAAATTACTAAAAGAATTGTGCATTGCATTACAAATATACGAAAAATACAAGTGTTTTTCAAATAATAACCAAAAATTATGACTTGTTGATTGCAAGAATTTCCTTATAGGAGAAGTTTCATCGATTCTGCCAGCAACGAATTTACCTATCACAATTATAAGGGGCTGCGAAGGTGTTTCATGAATACCAGTGGCGTACCTAGCATGGGTGAGACCCGGGGCGGTAATCTGTGGTGTCGCCCCCCTCCCCCCCCGTTACAAACGCAAAATATATATATATATATATATATATATATACATGAAAACATAAAATTCGTGCAATTTAAAAACTACATTTGTGTTATAACAAAATTTTAAGTCGGCTTATGTACAAAAATTGATAAAATAGTGGACCCGTTGGTTTCCCCCCCCCCCCCCCGAAAATTTTTCAAATTTGTAGTTTTAAAAATGCATTTTTGTTTTATGTTATTCAAAAACTTGCAATTCCACTTAAGGTGTCACCCCCCTGATGGGTGACACCCGGGGCGAACTGTCCCCCCCCGACCCCCGTAGTGACGCTACTGTAAATACACATGATAAATGATTAATGCATAGTTCAGAGACAAAGAGGCCCCCCAAAGAGGCAAACAAATGGGCCCCAAACCTGTGAATCAACCACTATGGAGTCTTCTGGGGGCCTCCAAATTATTGTGGGCCTAGGGCCTCACTTTCAATTAGTCGGGCTCTGCCTAAACCTATTAATGAGGTCTTACCGAAATTGAAATCAACGGATTTATCATGTACACAGGCAGATTGACCAGCCGGCTCATCGGCCTGCGTGCCGATGCACCCTTCCGCCCACCTATGCACCCTTGCTCCCTCAAATCTGAAGTCCTTTTTTTAACCTTTTTTTTTTTGGTCCAACTTCCTTTTTTTATTTTTTCACTCACAAACCTGTGCGACTTCAGTTCACTTGTTTGTTTCTTTTCTTTAAATCCGCAAAACTGTGTACCATCCTTTATTTTTTCTTTCTTTATTATTATTATTATTTTCTTTTTGGGCACTTTATTTATTTATTTATTTATTTATTTATTTAAACCTTTCTTTCTTTTTTTCTTATTTTTATTTATTTATTTATTTATTTATTTTTTTTTTGCACTTTTTTTTTGCGCCCTCTTGAGGCCAAGGTTGGCACTCTCTTGCAGGACCCAGTCCACCCCTGATCATATACAAATTGAAACTCTTAGTTCTTCGCAGAAAAAAAAATGGCCACCGCATCAAAACAAAATTTGTCACATCAACTGTGTAACGCTCGCGCCTAAAAGCGAGTCCTTCAGCGGTCTAATTTGACCTTCACTCACAGTTGATTACAAGAATAAAAACGATCAAGCGCTCAGCCGGGGGTCCCTCCCGGTAACAAAAAAAAAAGGGCGGAATTAATCTCGTCCGAAGAAATATAGAAGGCCGCAAAAGAGAACGCCGAGAAAGGGGCTGCAAAAATGCACATTTCGGGCATTTGTCTTGCTGACAGACGAGTTGATTTTGTGTCTCAACTCCGCGGGTTGCAGAACTAATCATTGTTTAAAGCGAGATGAATGTGTTTTATCACCCGCGATCAGGGACTTCTTTATCGCCGTTGACAAAATGGCCCACGATTCGTTTTGTTACAAAACGAGGAAGTGGAGGATGAATTTAGCGCGAAAAGGGAAAATTCTGTGAAAATGTTTCAAGGTGCTCGAGTTTTGGATAAAATGCTGCAATTCAAGTCTTTTTCTTTTTTGAAATTGATTCAATCCTTAAACAATGCATGTTTTCGTTAATGGGTTGTCCAAAAATGATGTCACATTCTTTTCCAACGTGCAGTAAAATATCGTTTATCCGGCCCCCGTTTCTCGGATACTTCAGCATATCCGGACCAAATGTGTAAAGTTGAACAATATATATACAGTTGGCTCTCTGTGTAACGACGCTCTATTTAACGACTTTCTCTATTTGGAGGTGACTTTTCATGGTCCCAGATGGTCCAACTGTAGTGTTAAAAGCATTCTATTTAAGGACGTTTTCTACTTAAGGACGATTTTTTGTGGTCCCTTGAAAGTCGTTAAACATAGAGCCATCTGTATATATATATATATATATATATATATATATATATATTTGCTTAAATAATAATTTTTGATTATGATTGCAAGAACGAAACTTTTCTTATGCCAAAATATTTGGTTTTTGTTTTGACTGAACGTACAATTTCTGCATAAACGTGCAATAAAGTATAGTCAATTTGACAAACAACGTGGTGTACTTTGAAGCGCCTGACCGAAATCACAGCAGGTGAACTATAAATGATACAGTAGTTTCTAGAAACGCTAGTATGTAGTTTTTTTAGCAAAGCTTTTTTTATTGATCTTGTAAAAGATAAGTCTTCTTAGTTAAGAACGCGTTTTGTTTTTTACCCGGATTACATGAATTTTGCATTAATCGAATTGCCTTCGGTCCTATTTAGTCCGGATAAACATGACTGTGCTGTCTTTGATTTCCCTCCCCTCGTCGCCACAAGGTATCATACTTCACCCTTCACCTAACCCTCTTCTCTTGTCATACGTCATTCTATTTTTCACAAGCATATTCTTACAAAAAAATGCTACCTCCATCCTCTTCCTTATCACAATGTGTCAAAACTTAACCAATTCTCAACTTCAATGCATGACATCATCTGTAGATAGCCCTTTAACAACATAACCAATTTAATATTCATAAGAGTTCTGATGAACTTTCCGTCTCTCATCAAATTCACATGCAGTGGATCCCTTCTCATGTGGAAATAGAGGGTAATGAGATCGCGGATACCTTGGCGAAAGCTGGTGCTGCTGAGTTCTCAGAGCCAACGGCATCACTCACCTTTCAGGAGATTCACTCAAAGATTAAACACTGGGATAATATCACTTGGATTGTCCCAGCCAGATCACCATTGGTACAGATGTTCACGACCTGGTGACTCCCTGGCCCCTGGGTTTGACAGACAGGAGCAAACAACTCTTGCCCGTTTTCGTAGTGGACATCTTAAAACTTTAAAATTTTCGGAGAAGTCGAAGATCTTTCAGACTTATTCCAAGTGTTCCGTTGAGCAGGCCTCGCCTGATCATATATTGTCGTGCCTGGGGCTCTCCAGGAGGGATCTGACTCGAGACCCAGTGACGGTGCTGGATTTCTTGAGGGTAAAGAAACTCATGGACCTGGTCTAGCACTGCTGACCATGGGAGCATGCAACAACAACAGAGTTAAGATGATGCGGTGATATTGCCAATAACTAATAAGTGCAAACGGTTGATCGAAGATCCTATTAAATAACTTACGTACCAGACCAGGAAACCACACATTAGTGTATAAATGGAAAAAAAAAACACATAATGCGAAAGAGCAGTGTAAATTTTTTTTTTTTTTTTTTTTTTGAATGCATACATTAATTGCTTTCGCGTCCCCGTCATCGAAATACCATATTACCTCGCATTAGCCGGCATGCCGCTAAATTCGAGGATCACCAGACTTTCAATAACACTTCTAGATTTCAGACCCGAGCATGTGCAAATTTTCCAGTAAAACATGCCAGGTTACTGGGTTACTGGCAAGGTTACTGGCAAGTTTGCACATGCCAGTGTTAGATACGGGCATGTGCAAACTTGCCAGTAACCTTTGCCCGTGTTAGACGCGAGCTGGCGCAAATTTGCCAGTGACTTCATGTCAGACATGGGCTTTGCAAATTTTCCAGTGACTTTCGTCCGTGTCAGACCCGAGCATGAGCAAATTTTTCAGTAAAACATGCCAGTGTTAGATACGGGCATGTGCAAACTTGCCAGTAACCTTTGCCCGTGTTAGACGCGGTCTGGCGCAAATTTGCCAGTGACTTCATGTCAGACATGGGCTTTGCAAATTTTCCAGTGACTTTCGTCCGTGTCAGACCCGAGCATGAGCAAATTTTTCAGTAAAACATGCCAGTGTTAGATACGGGCATGTGCAAACTTGCCAGTAACCTTTGCCCGTTGTTAGACGCGGGCTGGCGCAAATTTGCCAGTGACTTCATGTCAGACATGGGCTTTGCAAATTTTCCAGTGACTTTCGTCCGTGTCAGACCCGAGCATGAGCAAATTTTTCAGTAAAACATGCCAGTGTTAGATACGGGCATGTGCAAACTTGCCAGTAACCTTTGCCCGTGTTAGACGCGGGCTGGCGCAAATTTGCCAGTGACTTCATGTCAGACATGGGCTTTGCAAATTTTCCAGTGACTTTCGTCCGTGTCAGACCCGAGCATGTGCAAATTTTTCAGTAAAACATGCCAGTGTTAGATACGGGCATGTGCAAACTTGCCAGTAACCTTTGCCCGTTGTTAGACGCGGGCTGGCGCAAATTTGCCAGTGACTTCATGTCAGACATGGGCTTTGCAAATTTTCCAGTGACTTTCGTCCGTGTCAGACCCGAGCATGAGCAAATTTTTCAGTAAAACATGCCAGTGTTAGATACGGGCATGTGCAAACTTGCCAGTAACCTTTGCCCGTGTTAGACGCGGGCTGGCGCAAATTTGCCAGTGACTTCATGTCAGACATGGGCTTTGCAAATTTTCCAGTGACTTTCGTCCGTGTCAGACCCGAGCATGTGCAAATTTTTCAGTAAAACATGCCAGTGTTAGATACGGGCATGTGCAAACTTGCCAGTAACCTTTGCCCGTTGTTAGACGCGGGCTGGCGCAAATTTGCCAGTGACTTCATGTCAGACATGGGCTTTGCAAATTTTCCAGTGACTTTCGTCCGTGTCAGACCCGAGCATGAGCAAATTTTTCAGTAAAACATGCCAGTGTTAGATACGGGCATGTGCAAACTTGCCAGTAACCTTTGCCCGTGTTAGACGCGGGCTGGCGCAAATTTGCCAGTGACTTCATGTCAGACATGGGCTTTGCAAATTTTCCAGTGACTTTCGTCCGTGTCAGACCCGAGCATGTGCAAATTTTTCAGTAAAACATGCCAGTGTTAGATACGGGCATGTGCAAACTTGCCAGTAACCTTTGCCCGTTGTTAGACGCGGGCTGGCGCAAATTTGCCAGTGACTTCATGTCAGACATGGGCTTTGCAAATTTTCCAGTGACTTTCGTCCGTGTCAGACCCGAGCATGAGCAAATTTTTCAGTAAAACATGCCAGTGTTAGATACGGGCATGTGCAAACTTGCCAGTAACCTTTGCCAGTGTTAGACGCGGGCTGGCGCAAATTTGCCAGTGACTTCATGTCAGACATGGGCTTTGCAAATTTTCCAGTGACTTTCGTCCGTGTCAGACCCGAGCATGTGCAAATTTTTCAGTAAAACATGCCAGTGTTAGATACGGGCATGTGCAAACTTACCAGTAACCTTTGCCCGTTGTTAGACGCGGGCTGGCGCAAATTTGCCAGTGACTTCATGTCAGACATGGGCTTTGCAAATTTTCCAGTGACTTTCGTCCGTGTCAGACCCGAGCATGAGCAAATTTTTCAGTAAAACATGCCAGTGTTAGATACGGGCATGTGCAAACTTGCCAGTAACCTTTGCCCGTGTTAGACGCGGGCTGGCGCAAATTTGCCAGTGACTTCATGTCAGACATGGGCTTTGCAAATTTTCCAGTGACTTTCGTCCGTGTCAGACCCGAGCATGTGCAAATTTTTCAGTAAAACATGCCAGTGTTAGATACGGGCATGTGCAAACTTGCCAGTAACCTTTGCCCGTTGTTAGACGCGGGCTGGCGCAAATTTGCCAGTGACTTCATGTCAGACATGGGCTTTGCAAATTTTCCAGTGACTTTCGTCCGTGTCAGACCCGAGCATGAGCAAATTTTTCAGTAAAACATGCCAGTGTTAGATACGGGCATGTGCAAAATTGCCAGTAACCTTTGCCCGTGTTAGACGCGGGCTGGCGCAAATTTGCCAGTGACTTCATGTCAGACATGGGCTTTGCAAATTTTCCAGTGACTTTCGTCCGTGTCAGACCCGAGCATGTGCAAATTTTTCAGTAAAACATGCCAGTGTTAGATACGGGCATGTGCAAACTTGCCAGTAACCTTTGCCCGTGTTAGACGCGGGCTGGCGCAAATTTGCCAGTGACTTCATGTCAGACATTAGCTTTGCAAATTTTCCAGTGACTTTCGTCCGTGTCAGACCCGAGCATGTGCAAATTTTTCAGTAAAACATGCCAGTGTTAGATACGGGCATGTGCAAACTTGCCAGTAACCTTTGCCCGTTGTTAGACGCGGGCTGGCGCAAATTTGCCAGTGACTTCATGTCAGACATGGGCTTTGCAAATTTTCCAGTGACTTTCGTCCGTGTCAGACCCGAGCATGAGCAAATTTTTCAGTAAAACATGCCAGTGTTAGATACGGGCATGTGCAAACTTGCCAGTAACCTTTGCCCGTGTTAGACGCGGGCTGGCGCAAATTTGCCAGTGACTTCATGTCAGACATGGGCTTTGCAAATTTTCCAGTGACTTTCGTCTGTGTCAGACCCGAGCATGTGCAAATTTTTCAGTAAAACATGCCAGTGTTAGATACGGGCATGTGCAAACTTGCCAGTAACCTTTGCCCGTTGTTAGACGCGGGCTGGCGCAAATTTGCCAGTGACTTCATGTCAGACATGGGCTTTGCAAATTTTCCAGTGACTTTCGTCCGTGTCAGACCCGAGCATGAGCAAATTTTTCAGTAAAACATGCCAGTGTTAGATACGGGCATGTGCAAACTTGCCAGTAACCTTTGCCCGTGTTAGACGCGGGCTGGCGCAAATTTGCCAGTGACTTCATGTCAGACATGGGCTTTGCAAATTTTCCAGTGACTTTCGTCCGTGTCAGACCCGAGCATGTGCAAATTTTTCAGTAAAACATGCCAGTGTTAGACATGGGCATGTGTAAACTTGCCAGTAACTTTTTTCCCGTGTTAGACTCGGGCATGCGCAGATTTGCCAATGTCTTTCGTCCGTGTCAGGCATGATTATTTGCAAATTTTTCAGCAATTTTTGCCCATATCCAGGGGCACCCCAAAAAATGGGCAAGGGGGGTCCCTGTGACCTCCCAAAGAAATTACTTATTCGGTAATTTTTGATTGACGGCTCGGCAAAATTTTCATTATTTGACAAGATTTGAAGTTCTATTCGGCTACATTTTTAGTTCCATTCTGCAAATTGATAATCTCCGCCCTTCCATAAATTTAATTTCGGACGCCCCTGCACATGTAGAAACCCGTTTAGTTCTAATATTCATGCAAAAAAAAAATTATAAAGTAATTTGAATTTTGGCTTCTTGAATTCAAATTGTTTTTCGCAATCACGAATGTGTGAATGTAGGAGCGTGTGTGTTTGTGTGTGGGGGGTTTGTGTGTTTGTGTGTAGGGTGTATGTGTGTGTAGGCATGTGTGTTTGTGTCTGTGTGCTGGCATAAGTGTGTGGGTAGTGGTGTGTATGAATGTGTGTGTGGGGGGTATGTGTATGTAATCATATGTGTTTGTGTCTGTGAGCAGGCATGAATGTGTGGGTAGTTGTGTGTATGTATGTGTTTGTGTGTGTATGTATGTGTTTGTGAGTGTATGTGTTTGTGTGTGTATGTATGTGTATGTGCGTGTAGGTGTATGTGTACGAGTGTGTGTATGTGTGTGCGTGTAGTTGTGTATGTATGCGCGTGTGTGTAGGACATGGACGCAACCTGGAGACGGCTTTCGCTATAGGAGCAGCATCGTGAGGAGCCCGTCGACGGTGATGGTCCGGAGGGTGGCGGTGGGAAAAATCAAAAGACGCCAAAAACAGTCAAATGAGAACGGTAAGCGATCGTGATTGCTCAAAAAAGTTTCGCCTTTTCGCAATACTTCTTTGTCGGTTACATTGCAGGTATTTCTCAAGTTAAAGTAACCATAGTCTTTTTTTTTTTTTTTTTTTTGAATTTCTGCAACTTTTACACAAAAGACACAAACACACACGCGCAAGGGAAAAAAAAGAAAGGAAAAAAGAAAAAAAAAGAAAGTCTAAGTATTGAACTTCCTCTAAGAGTGCTTAACGTGAAAGCTTCTGCAACAGTCGGCAAATCATTCTTCTTGGTGTCAGTGTTACATTTTCCGACATCCCACCTGTTGCTCGTTGACCTCTCACGACAAGACAAGATAGATATATATGCTTCTTTTTCCCTCACAAAACTTTCAATCTGTGTGGTTCTGCAGCAGGTCGTCAATCGTGCAAGGTGTTCGTCCGGAACTAAACGAGCCTAATTTCCTGCGTGTCGATGTTGATTTTCTTTCAGCGGCCGTATACGTCATCTTTCTCTGTATAGTTCGAGTTACCAATTAATACAAGTATGCAACATAACGACAGCTCGGTTATGACGTACAGAGACGGCAGTTTCGTACTTTTTATGGACTCAGATGCAGGGTCGACGAGAGGTCACGTCAGCCTAGTTGGAAACTAGGGCCCGGCGACACTGACGCAAAAAAAGAAAAGAAAGAAAACAAAGGGGAAAAAGAAAAAATGGTGGGGGGGGGGGGACGCCGAATAAGAGAAAACGTAAAGGTAAAGTAACATTTACTCTTTCGGTATTTAGTGTTGTGGCACTCAAAATAGAATTAATTGTTTTCTAGTAAGAACTTTTGATTTTTTTCTCCCCCCCCCCTTTTTTTTCTTTTTTTTTGGGGGGGGGGGGTGAGAAAATTAAATGGGCCAATAGTTGACAGTCCTATGCAGTTAACGCAAACATTCTTTTCCCTACTCATTTATGCCTTTCACATTGATGAATTTTCGGCCGTATTTCGGTTTTCGACTGGAAAGTTATCCACCGAGTTTGATTTTGAATGGATAATATTTTTGAACAAAAGACTTTCACTGCAAAAAAATTTCCCACTAGAATAAGAGAGATTAAACAAAAGAAAAAAACAGAATGATTTCCGAAATGACTCCCGAACTGAAACGAACTGATGTGCGCATCACATGACTTCCTTTTACGCCAATGATAATAGCGCTTCGGAGTACTCAAGGAAACATTAAATATTTTCGCGCCTAGTTTCTTGCGAACCGAAGCAAAAAAAAATGCTTTACATAGATTTATTTCCCCATTATTGGCAATTTTGATGTGATTCAGTGGTTAACTCTTTAAATATCATTAACATTGGCTGAATTAAAACCAGATTTAAAAATTAAAAAGAAAAAAATCGCCAAATTTTTCTCCAAGTTGGCAACAAAACTTGGCGGCCAAAAGCTTGGCGATATATTGCCAAGTGTCCGCAAAATTATAACACCACTTGAGTTTGTATCGAAATTAACGATGATTTCCCCCCAAAAAAGGTGCAAAAGACCCCTTTAGAAACACCCGAGTGCAACCAAACGGGGAGGTGCACAACTAGACCGCACTAGGAGTCTACGTACCAAATTTCAACTTTCTAGGGCATACCGTTCTTGATTTATGCGACATACATACGCACATACATACAGACGTCACGAGAAAACTCGTTGTAATTAATCGTCAAAATGGATATTTCGGGCGTCTATACGTTTTTAGGTATATATGCACGTGTGGTCGGGTCGAAAAAAAAAAAAAACTCAACATTCATTCGGGGGTGAGCAAAATGGAAATTAAGGTCGATTTTTGAGTGAAATATTTTTCGCGAATACAATACTTCCGTTTTTGTAAAAGGTAGTAAAAATGTATTTTACTTATTTACTACATTCTATTCAGTCTTGATTCCTTTTAGTCAATACTTCTTTACAGAAAAAGGTTTTTAAAAAAATAATAATAGGGAATTTAATAACGATTCTAGTGACGTAAGTTCCGTTATTTTGAAAAACGAAATGGGATCTTACGTAAGATAAGGGGAAAGGGGTTTGAAAAATCTTACTTATCCTTTCTTTGGGGAGGAGGGGAGTCAAAAATAGCCAAAATCATCCTTACGTAATCAATAAATGGCCCTTAACATCTGCTCTCTACTTTAGCCGAACCTGCTCATTCAACCCCGTACAGTTCTTTTCCATGTGGGGTTATAAATCTAACAACATCCAATAGCCTCTTGCTATTACGTTAGCAAACAACTCAACAGCCCCGGGCTCCCGTAAGGGTCCCAAGGCGGAGAAAGGGTAGAGAAATCTCTACATTCCCATACTTTGAGGGGGGGGGGGGGGGTCAAACCCTTTCTTACGTAATATTTTCTAAGTTGATATTTTGTTTTAGAAATCGCCCGATCACGTGGTTTGGCAGGGATCCTATTTCATTTGCAGCTGAAATGTAAAAAACGTACTAGGATGAGATGTTTTTTACTTGTTTTTAAAAGAATGAAGAGGTAAAAATGCAATAACAGAATCGCATTGAGTATGACATGTCTTATTTTTAATTAGTATCGCATCATATACAAAAAATATTTGTCGAAAAAACATACAGTCTTGATTTCTTTTATTCAATACTTCTTTACACAAAATGATTTTTAAAAAAAGTAATAATGATAGGGAATTTAACACCGATTATAGTGGTTTAAGATTCGATATTTTGAAAAATGAAATGGAATCTTACGTAAGATTGGGGGGAGGGGTTTGAAAAATCTTACTTACCCTTTTTTTTGGGGGGGGGGGTAAAAATTGCCAAAATCATCCTTACGTAATCAATAAATGGCCCTTAACAACTGCTCTCTACTTTAGCCAAACCTGCTCATTCAACCCCGTACAGTTCTTTTCCATGTGGGGTTATAAATCTAACCAACATCCAATAGCCCCATGCTATTACGTCAGCAAACAACTCAACAGCCCCGGGCTCCCGTAACTCCGCGGGCAAAGAAAGACAATTTATCAAACTCGTCAAGAAACGCAACCGAAATTGATGGATAGGAAAAATCCGAAACTGCAGAGAACATTCTTAAGTGACATTCTTCGATAAAAGTACTAAATCAATAAAATTAATCAGTTGGCTGTCACAAATTCATGTCAGAATCGATATTTCTTAATGCACCTATCTCGCTCTCATCCATATTGATTGCGGAGTTGTGTATAGAGATGAAAATTTGTATGCGATTTGTTGAGACATGGACAAGTTTCAGTTCGCAGTTTGTTGGAACTGTCCCTTATCTTGCTTTTATTATTATTTTTTTTTTCATGGTGGCAACAGTGGCGCCGTCTCTCATTGCCCCACTTGTTGTAAGAAATTACCATTGAGTATCCATTATTTAAGTAGATCAGAGTTTCTCAAATATCTGTTGGGATCCTCCATGCTGAACATTAATTTTTTATCGCCTTTTTTGGATTTTATGTGCTGGATCAATTGTTGGCTACTTTAAGAAACAGACTTGTTCCATTAGCTTCGTTTGAAAAGTAAAAATTAACCCCGCTTTTTTTGCAAACTTAGATACAATAGAATATTTTTAAAAGATGAAAATGGATATATGAAAGTATTTTTTTACAATAGTTAAAAAACTAAAATATAAAATATCTTGTTTTCAAAAGCCAGTTGATTTTTTTTTTACAATGCTGCATATATTTACGTAATTGTGAATAATTTCAAAAGGAAAACGAAAAGAAAAAAAAAACGATAAAATTAACTAGATCAAATTGAACGTAAATTTCAAACCAAAGGATTAATAAAAAACAAACACAAATCCATTATGACCAAGAGGAAACCGTTGAAGATGATGTTAATAATGGAAAAGAATTATCGCTCGAAGAACAGTTACAACTAGTTATAAATAATAATGATAAGAGATCACATTAAAAACACCCATATTCTCAAAAATATTTTTTTCAAAATCAACAAGTTAAAGACCGACTTACTTAAAGATGAATATATTCCAGGTAACTTCAAGAGTTGTAGCGCGCGTTATTAACAGTACCACCGGCCTGCGTGAATTCAGAAAGAATATTTTCAACTCCAGGAAAGTTGTTCACTAAAATGAGTTCTAGCTTAGTGACAATTAAGTAGATGCATTATATTTCTTTTCATCGTTGATTTTTTTTTATTTATGATTTTTATTCACAATAAGTAAAAGATACACCTTTGGCATAAAATAATAAAATGGGGCAAACGAAATATCATGTTTTTGAATGTTTTTTTGGGAAATTTCTAATACCGGTATTAATGCCAGTATTCCGGTATTACGTTAAAAAATACCGAACACCGGTGTTGCCTTTTCGGTCCGGTATTGCAATCTCTAACGATAACGTATAGGCAAATCATTTTTTTCTCTTCAGGCTGCCATCATGAAATTCTGCAGCAAGACTATACAACTTGGGGGGGGGGGGGGAACCAATGCTGTAAAAATAAACGAGCTGATGTGTGCATCACATGACTTCCTTTTACTCCAAATTAATGTCATTTCCCCATTATTGGATATTTTAATGTGATTCAATAGTCCACTCTCTAAATATCACCAACAGTGGCCAAATTAAAACCATATTTTAAAAAAAACGCCAAATTTGTTGCCAAGTTGGCGATAAAACTTGGCCACCAAAAGACTGGCGATATTTAACCAAGTGTTCGCCAAATTATAACACCACTTGAGTTTACATCGAAATTAACAATGATTTCCCCCCAAAAAGACCCCTTTAGAAATACCCGAATGCAAAAAAAAGGGGGGAGGTGCACAACTAGACCCCATGAGGAGTCTACGTACCAAATTTAAACTTTCTAGGACATACCGTTCTTGAGTTATGCGACATACATACGCACATAGATACGTACATACAGACGTCACGAGAAAACTCCTTGTAATTAACTCGGGAATCGTCAAAACGAATATTTTGGGCGTCTGTACGTTCTTAGGTATGTATGCACGTGTGGTCGGGTCGAAAAAAAGAACTTAGCATTCATTCTGGGGTGAGCAAAACGGAAATTAAGGTCGATTTTTGAGTGAAATATTTTTTGCGAATACAATACTTCCTTTTTTGTAAAAGGAATAAAAATCTTACTTACAAGTATCAAACTAAACAATTGGGCACAGCAGGCGACTTATTTTAACTTTTTACAGCGGAAAAAACAAGGACGGGTAATTGCAAGTAATTGAATAAAGTAATAAACTTTAAGAAACGTGTATTGCATACGAAAATATGTTCTCATTTTCTTCGTACCCCTCCCGAAAATTTCCACTTTATTATATAAGATAAATATTACACTTTGACTGTATCGCGTTTCAGAAGCTCGCTCAGAATTTATTTGAGTTGTAGAAGTCATAAATTATGTCGCCTTTCAATCAAGTTAAATCTATGGTATATTAAGAGATGATTAAAAAGTTACGTTACTCGTATCGGATATTTATATTGTAACGGATCCGGGGCGACTTCCAACTTTCTTGAAAGGACGACACAGTTCTTGATTAAAAACACAGGAAATTTATTTACACTATGTACAGGGAAGATCGTCAACAACTACTAAATTAATCATCAGCAGTTACGCAAATATCACACAACACCGTAAACTCAACGGTTACACACGTATTTACTTCCAAATACGAAAAACAACACAGCGAAATGCCTCGCAATAAACAGAGCTAATACACTCTCAGTACAAATTCTCAATCGAAACTAACTCTTTATCAAGCATAACGGCTTTTTATACACACCGAAAGAGACCTCTCAACTGTTCCAGAAAATGCTACACCGTTCTACACTTTCTTATTTCTTTTCATTCACAAATTTTATCAATGAAAAATAGGGGACCGTATACTTCAGCCGAATGTATAGGGGCTGTATATTCATTACGGGAAACTATTTACAGGTTACGTTACTACAATTATTACTATTTACAGAATTTGTAACAATATGGTTAATTGTTTTAAAATGTAATCCCTTAATGATTAGTCTTGCATATGTATGCAATCTTAAATTAGATGTTGCGATGATAAAGTCTATGCTCCTAAGCTTTCATTTCAGTGACTCATGTAAAAAGTGCCAAGTGTACTAGTTTATGGATAGCTAAAAGATTACATTACGCGTATTGGTCATTTATGTTGTAGTTAGTAATTAGTCTTGAATAAATATGCAATTTCAAATTAGAGAAGGATGAGCAGGGATGCAGTCTGGGCCCAAAAGCTTTCATTTCAGTGGCTGCTATGAAAAATGTCAAGTAACTAGGTAGGGAAATGTGGAGCAATGTGAAATGGTTAAGATCACCGAGGTTTTTCAAAATGAACAAATCGGAAATTTGTTTTGAAAATTACAGTACATAAATAAAGAACATTATATTTTAAAATAAAACCTGCACTGAAACATTATTTTTGAGCAATCACGATTGCTTATTGCTTTCATTTGACTGTTTTTGGCGTGCTATCATTTTATTTTCCCACCGCCACCCTCCGCACCATCACCGCCGACCGGCTCCTTTAGCGAAAGCCGTCTCCAGGTTGCATCCATATCCTACACACACGCGCATACATACACAACTACACGCACACACACACACACAAACACATACACACAACTACCCACACATTCATGCCTGCACACAGACACAAACACACATGCCTACACACACATACACATACCCCCTACACACAAACACACACATACCCCCCCCCCCACACACAAACACACACGCCTACATACACACACTCGTGATTGCGAAAAACATGATTTGAATTCAAGATGTCAAAATTCAAATTAATTTTTCTTTTTTTTACTTTTGACTGTAAATTTGATTCTTCGAAAAAATGTGGAAAAATTTCACTTTTTTTTGGGGGGGGGGGCAAAGTGAAAAATTAAATATTTTTCGAATGAAATATTTTCTATTCGATTATAAAACATATTTTTGATCAAAAGAATAACTAAATAAAAGGTTGAACGAAAAAATGAAAAGATGAAGCAATAAACGAATAATTAAGTGAATAAATTAATAAATGTATGAAAAAAGAATGACGGAGTAAAAGAATGAATGAAGAAGAAAATAAGTGAATGAATGAATAAAGAAGTGAATTACTGAATGGAGGAATGTTAATGAATTAATTAATAAATGAAAACGTACGTGATTTATATTAAACTAGTGGTACTCGCACGGCTTTGCCCGTAATAGAAAATTAAAAGGTCTTTTGGTTCGCCTGTATATTTACAAATGTATGGTAAATTTTCTCGCCAATTGGCTTGTGTTCATGTTACGGTTCCACGTTATGATAATTTCGTGATTTACTAGTCCATCTTATGATATTTTTGTTCTTAAAATTGGAATAGAAAAAGAACCACATCGAATTTTCGAAAAATCGCTCCGAGGTGCACACCCCCATGTTAGAAAATAACTTTGTGCCAAATTTCATGAAAATCGGCTGAACGGTCTAGACGCTATGCGCGTCACAGAGATCTTGACAGACAGAGATCTTGACTGACAGAGATCTTGACTGACAGAGATCCTGACAGACAGAGGGACTTTCAGCTTTATTATTAGTAAAGATAATTGAGTGAGTAAATGAACACTATTTCACTTTGCCCCATCCGCTTTACCTCATATGTACTGGACTAATTGGGCAATTTATTTAAAATAAAAATAAGCTCAATATTAACTAGATTTTTACTGCATTGAATATTGGGAGGTCTCAATTAATATTTAAAATGTTAACAACAAGAAATTTATCATTTTATAGTAACAAAAATATTTTTTGACTTACAAATAATATTACAATATGAGTATTTTTTAAAAATTGCCTGTATTACCAAATGATTTAATCTTCGGCGGTATTTTTTCCTGGCTAGAATAGAGTATATGGGTTTCCATATATACCATAATATGGTTGAAATATACCATATTCGACGAAAATGGTATATTTCATGTCCGGCACTTTTGGATTTTTTACAGAAAATTTGATAGCTAATATGAATTAAACATATTTTTTTTTCTTGATTCTTCATGCAATTTTGTGTCATGAGGTATTTTTTGTTTTTAATATTTTGATTTAGGAATTTTTCTTAAAAAAAATTTTGTTAGTCAAAAAGGCAAAATCTTGATGTCCCTGCTTCAAAACAGTGACAGTTAAAAAGTGATTTAAATAATTGCTTAGATGCAATAACGAAAAAAATTTCCAATTATATTGCAACACCTTTATTGTAACAATTTAAACAATAAATTTTTTTTACAAAAATATTTTTTTAATGAAAATGCAGGGAATTTACAATTGTCCCTACAGTTTACAATCTTTGAAATGTCCACTCTGTTACAGTAATTAAAGAATAAAAAAATATTTTTACAAAAAAAAAAAAAAACTAGCAATTCTTTTGGGACTACCAGATGTTAAAAACTCCATGTTAAGCTAACCTTAGTGGATTTTACAGTCAACAAGCAAGGTAAGATTCATTCGTCTCTGAGAGTAAATCCACTATGTTACATTAATTTTACTAATTAAAATTTAAAAAGAAAAATCTAAATCACATATAAAGTAGTAATTTTAGAGTTACTCTTTGCTTTTGTATTACTATTTTAACTGTTAATTTATGTTTAGGTTTAGAAAAAAAAATTTAACTACTTATTTGTCCACTCTGTTACATGTCCACTCTGTTACACTTCTTGTGTAACAGATTGGACAATATATATGGAAATAGCAAACAAGTCCCAAATGCTATTGATGTTTTTCAAAAAGCTTAGCTTAATAAATTTATAGAAAAATTGAATTAAATACAAAATTTCAAAAAATGAAACATTGTCTATCTATTTTCTATGCTTAAACATAGAGATTACTCCTATCTTCAATAATAGTGTCCACTCTGTTACAAGTATTTCCACTCTGTTACAGGAATATTTTAACTGATTTGATTGTAATTTTTTTAATATTTAATTTAAAGGTTAATTTGCATAGAACTACGCAATTACTAACTAGAATAATCCAACTTCAATCTTTTTTCAAGTTTGTTTCATATAATAATCTAACTTTTACAAATGATTTTTTAAAATTTTGTATTTTTGAGTAAGATAATTAGCAATAAAACTTAAATGTGCCTTCACAATGGCATTTTAAGCATTTGTATGAAAGATATGTTCTATTTGCTTATATTAAACAAAGAAAATGCAAAAAAATAATTGAAAAGTTTGAATTTATTTTTAAATGTATAACAGAATGGACAAAATCTTTCATTTCTGATGAAAGAACTGAGAAAATTGGATATTAATACCAAGTTGAGCTAATTAATTTTTATAGTTCAGATAAATTAAACCCTTTTGCCATTAAATAATCCCACTAATAACCCCACTTTTTATCCCACTAATGTAGACCAAACGACAAATGGCATTTGGTCTGCATTAGTCCTCAACGAAAAACTAATAAATATTCATCCCAAGAGGTTTAAAGCGGAAATTTTGGTTGAAATTTCAGTGGCAAGTTTTCTTGAATACAGTACAGTAAACTGCAAAATAATAAAAGCAATAATGAAATATTATGTAAACGCATTTTAATTGTTTATGCAGAAGATAATTAGCTTCATATGCAAAAAGGACCACATACAAAGCGCCTTTCACTGCAGACAAATACAAAGACACTTTGCAACTCAAAGAGAAGGAAAA
Organism: Uloborus diversus; assembly: GCF_026930045.1. NCBI lineage: Eukaryota > Metazoa > Arthropoda > Arachnida > Araneae > Uloboridae > Uloborus > Uloborus diversus. The sequence goes on along the minus strand of NW_026557876.1, from coordinate 8,501,892 downwards.
AACACCTACGTAGGAATCGAACCCATGACCCCCGGCCCACAGTGGGGCGAATACGCCAAAAAGCGCTTATAAATGGGTTTTTATTAAACCAATTGAGGATTAATAAATTTGCACAATCAGAACTGGAATTTTAGAGCCCTTCGTCCCCTACAAAGCTGAAGGGAGCCTTTAGAAAGTTGAAGAACCATGAGTGCGGGAATTTACAAAAATTGCTTTTAAGCAGTCTATAATTTTTTTTCTTATTAAAGGCGGGTATATTTAATTTCTCTCGTGTCTAACGATAGTAATAGAATGAAAAAAAATGAGTAATCGAATTCTCAAACTGAAAATCGGTTTTGATCAGCACCAAAAACTTCGGAATTCAAAGTTATTTTTTTCAAAACACTCTACAAAAAAATGTCCTATTATGTCCTCTTAGAAATTAATATTAATTAGTCATCAATGGTCTGTAGAAAGACCCTGAAAAGGAAGTAGCTGCGTAAACCTGCGAACTTTGGACCCTGAGCTCGAACAAATCGAGAAAAATCCATTATAACATGCCTGTGTAAACAAACAAGCGAGAGAGGTTTAAAAACACCTTTGAGCGCTTTTTGGCGTCTTCGCCCCACTGTGCGGCCTACTAAGCAGAGCTCCTACCTTGGAGGACCCCATATGAAATTACTATATCCAATTAAGGAAAATAAATACCTTTGTGCTGAAAAGTAAAGTAAGAAATAACAACTTCAAAAAGCACAAATTGCATATTGCTTCAGACACGTGTTTGACTTTTGTCGGATGTCTTTTCATCCAAAAGCTCATTTCTTTTGCGTTGAAAAGGCGTTCCTTGTAACGCCGCAACACATGTCGGAAGCAATCTGCAATTTGTGCTTTTTGACGTTGTTATTTCTTACTTTACTTGTAGCTAATTAGTTTACTTTTGCATTCGTTTTAACTTCTTCCAAGTCTTCAGAAGTCAACTACGTTTCTCTCTGGAATTTCATAAAATCAGACAATTTTTGCAAATAAATTGAACATAATACAATGTAATAATTTTGATGCTTGTGTCCGGTATCTCTTTTCCTTGAAACTGAATATGTTTAGTACGATTCAAAAACATATGTATAAAATTATAATTGCAAATATGCGTGATCAAATTTAGTTAGTCTTCTATAATGAATTATCTATCACATTTCCCTCCCAGTTTTCATAACATTTAATCTATATGATTTTTTAGTCAGTCTTTCTGCTCAATAAGTTGAATGTGTTTCAATGTATTTGTATTGCTGTTTTTGCCTCGTAGCTTTTTTTATTTCCTTTTACAAAAAAGGAAGTATTGTATTCGCAAAAAAAAAAAAAAAAAAAAAAAAATCACTCAAAAATTGACCTTAATTTCCATTTTGCTCACCCCGAATGAATGTTGAGTTCCTTTTTCAACCGGTGGATATGTATGTGCCTAGGAACGTACAGACACCTGAAATATCCATTTTGACAACCCCCGAGTTAATTACCACGAATTTTCTCGTGACGTCTGTATGTATGCATGTGCGTATGTACGTCTCATAACTCAAGAACGGTTATGTCCTAGCAAGTTGAAATTTTGTACGTAAACTACTAGTGGGGTCTAGTTGTGCACCTCCCCTTTTGGTTGCATTCTGGTGTTTCTAAAAGGGTATTTTGCACCGTTTTGATGGAAATCATTGTTAATTTCGAAGCAAACTCAAGTGGTGTTATAATTTGGCGAACACTTGGCGATATATCGCCAGTTTTTTGGTCGTGAAGTTTGTCGCCAACTTGGCGACAAATTTGGCGATTTTTTTTTTATAAATTTGGTTTCATTTTGGCCATTGTTGATTGTATTTAGTGAGTTAACTATTGAATCACATTAAAATTGCAATTATAGGGAAGTATATAGGGGTTGTGGAAAATGTTCCCTATAACTCCAACACAGGTGTGTGCAGTATAGGACTGCGAATATGTTTTGTTTTATACCGTGAAATTTCTGTAACTATAAAAACAGTCTGAGAAACTTCACGTAACAGCTCAACTCACAGAATAAGAACACAGCGTTCTTTGTTATTTCAATATTTTTGTCTAGTTCAAAGGCATGGTTATAGCGGAGCATAAACATAATTCAGGGTATTGAACTTTTTTCTTTTTTCTTTTTGAATTGCTATATTGGACAGTATGTCATGATTATTTAGAGTCATTCTGTATGTTCTGAAAATGAAGGATTGTAAAATCTCCAAAGGTTTTTAAATGAAAGATTCGTCTGAATTTCTTGCCATGGAATTCGTTCCACTTGGAATTATCTTCGCAACAGAATTTAAAGCCCCAACGTTAGAATGTATATAAACCGGCGTTTCTCTAACTCTTTTGACCCACGGACCGGCAATAACTTTAAAAAAAGCTCCCAGTAAATGTTTTACTTCTTTTTTTTTTTTTTTTGTAAAAAAAAAATTCGACTCTAAAATCATAAAATACCTGCAAAAAAAAGCGAAAAACTGAAGACTTTTTCTTCTTTTTTATAAAATAATAATAACGATAAACGAATTAACAAATTTATCAATAATATCTTACGTGGTGTTAAAGAACTGTTACAAAAAATGTTTTAAAATTTAGAACACAATAAGTAGTTATTGTAATAATTACACATAAATAATAAACGTTGCTGAAAAATCATAGAAAAGTACAAAAATTTATCAAAAAAATGCACGTAAAAGATGCCGTATAGGATAAAACTATTATTATTACGGTGTTTTCTTATGTGTTTTTTTTTTTTTTTTTTTGATGGAGTATTTTTTTTTTAACCGTGAATGAGAAAAAAACCTTTGAGGACCGGTCAAGTTTTTGCGAACTGTGGCGGTCCAATGGACCACTGGTTGAGAGTTGCTGGGATAAACTATTCGTTTGAATCAAATTGCGTGAAGTATGGCGAGATCAAAAAAATTAGAAAGTAATCCATTCATTCAGTAATCAATTAAGGGAAGTCAGTACCTCCAATAAATCAATTGCACAGATTCATGTACCTTTTGCTGAAAATCTATTAAAGATACAATTATGAAATTTTTTCTGTACCTTAAGTAGACTCTTTTCTCTATACTGAAGTAAAATTTTACAGAAAGAAAGATTAGGTTTTTTGAAAAAAAAATTCTAATGTGTAAGTCACTGTATTTTTTTTTTTTAATGCTATTTTGCAACATGAAATCAGCTCTATAAAAATATTTTTTGAATATGAAAAAAAAATTATTTTAGTATATGCAATTAGATGTATGGAATAGGTGGTAAACATTTCAAAGCCTAACACAATTTAGTTTTTGAGAAAAAGGAACATTTAATTTCAAAAATACCATTTCGAGATATTGCAATTCAAAGGGGAAAATCATACCTCATCAAAATAAGTTTGCATTTTTTGAAGCTTATTTTAGCTTACTTTTATTGTGAGCAAGAGCAAGAAGTTTGTATCATTAAAAAGGTATTGAAATGTAGTTTAAAAATATATGAAAATAAAAAAATCGAATTTTTGAAAGTATTTAGGGCACTGAATCTTTAAGTATTTTTATTCTTACAATTAAGGCTGTTCCGGTAGAAAAACATGCTAAACTTGACTCTTTGGGAACAGCGACAAAAAAAATCTAATCGCCGGATTGCAATGAAACTTTTTACTATATCAGATGAATGTGTAAAAAACTACGTGCATGAAGTAAATTGCTGCTGAGTTACCTACATTTATCACAAAATGATATTAAAGAGTACTTTTTGTCAAATATGAAATATTTCTCTTAAACACATTCATGAAAAATCATCTAAACACAGAGATTCGAGATTTTTTTCTCTGAACCATAGAAACAATGTAGACGCATTGCAATTGAAATATTTTGTAAATATCATTAAAAAAATTTTCAATGCTCACGTGTTCTGAAACTTACTCGATTCTGTCCACTAATCTTATAGTTGCCTAAAGTGCCAATAGATGGCGTCAAAAACTCGAATAAGTAAGGATACGTGAAATTAAGGTCTATTTTATTAATAGCTCGGCTTTTTTCTCATTTTTATGCTAATAAATGATTCCATATGGACCATAAACTTTCTGTAACAAGTTTCATTCCTTCATATTCTTCATAAATCAGTCTAGATTTTTTTTTTCTCTAAAACCAATTGTTCGTGATCGCGTGGAGATCCCGCCGGACAAATATCGCCATCAGTCAGTTTTGCAGATGAACTAGATTTTTTGCGAAAAAGTGAGGCTTTCCATGCGTGTGCCCGAAGTGATGGCCAGTGGTATCGGATGTCAGTGCTTGTAGCTTGGGCTCGAGGCGGCAGTGATTGTAGTCAAGGAAAGAGAAAGGGGGGAGGGAGGACGTCCCCGTGTGTATTTTCCGTGTTATTAGAAACAGGTGGGTGAACTAGAATTGGAGGGTTGGCCTACGAGTGCTCGCCACACAATCTTTCCTAATCCGCAATGAATATCTTTCTAAATTGACGCAACAGAGATCATTAAAATTTCGTGATATTTTATTTCAACAACGATTTTAACTATTTTTCAAGAAGTAATTAATATTTTCTAATGTTAACGAAGGACAAAGATGATCTGAAAATAGTTCTTATTTAATTAAAAAAACCTTGCTCAATCCATTTGCGCAGGTGTGACATCTTTGTGCATATATTTGCCCTTTATAACAAAGAGCAAAGTATTATGTATGATAATATATGAACTTTCAAAAAAAAAAAAAAAAAATTGAACTTGAAAAGTAAAGATTTTTACATATTGTGTGCGTACACGTAATAGGCTCAAATCATTACCTTGTAGACACGAAACTTTTTTAGAAAGTAGGTACTTCGTATATTATGTAACGTTTAATGGTTTTTATATTTGAATGTATCAAAATTTTAAGACAAAGCTTAAAATTCTGGGAATAAATTGCAAATACAAGCATAAAAATGTCAAATTTGTGCAAATGGATTAAGTAAATCTTCATCTCAATTTTATACTTTAAAGTTTTAGACTTAGAAAAGTAACAGATTAAGTAAACATGATATTGATAAGCGTTTATTTAAATTGCACAGGAAGTATTATAGTGTGATCCGCGAGTTACTGACCATCAGCCAGTAAGTTGAACTAAGTTGTAACAAAGGTTTTGATTTGACCATTATGAAGGTTACGTACGATATACTTACAGAGACATCTAGAAGTTTTCAAGGAAGTCACTTTTCTTACTGGTGCAAATTGTTATCAGATAAAATGTTGAATCACCTTTTTCTAGGTTAAATTTAATTTTACAGGTTCATTTACTGAGATATGCTGATCAATGCTTATTCTCAGTGAAGGAAAAAAAATGCATTTAATAACTATCCATTTATGCTGTTTGTTATTGAAGGTTGGTCGATTACATGCATTGATCTAAAATGCCTTCAACGCCAGTAATTAACAAACACGATCTACCTGTAGTAATGACATAGTTAAATGCTAGTTTTAAAGCTTTTTTCTTTATACCAAAGTAATTACAAACATTTTTATGCTAAAGATATGAATGTGTATAGTACAACTTTTATTGAGAAAAAAAATATTTTAACCATTAATTGACTAGCTTGGTTAATTACTAATGCTCCAGATCAGCGGTTCCCAACCAGCATGTTGTGACTTCCAAGGGAGTCGCGAAGAATTTCTTATAAGAGAACACATTCAAAAACATATCATTAAACAGTTTAAAAACTAAAATATGTAGAGGAAAAAAAATCATTTTAGAGAAGCATCAATACTTGAGCGTAGTGGCGAATTTAAAGAGCCTGATGATCCCTCAGCATTATTACATTTTGGTTTACGGACTTGCATCCCTACAAATTGCCGCGAAAGAGTCGAAAAAAACCTCACTATAACATTATCTAAAATTGTCTGAAAGTTCGTTTTTGGAACTTCAATATCGAATTTTTTTGTGAGACAGTCTCTTAACCCCAACCCTCATCCTGAAAGATGTCATGTAATTGCGTTTTCAGGACTTAATTTTGGAAATATTTCGAGAAGTTCCTAGAACCCTATCCCATTCCCTAAAAATAGCAAAGAAATGGATTTTTAAGCTTTCAATTTCGGAAATATTTCACAGGAGTGCCTTCTATTCCTTTTGCATAATTAAAGACCGTACAAACATTCCTTTTCAGGATTTAAATTTAAAAAAAAATTCCGGGTGAGGGTCTCCGATCGTTTCGCCTTGCCATCAAAGATAATCTACTATTCTATTTCTGAAACTTAAATTTCCAAAGTTTCCTTCATATTACCCCCAATCATTTCTCCCCCCCCCCCCCCAATCACTAAAACTTGATTAAAATACGTTTTGGTAACTTCAATTCCGGAAAAATTCCGGGGGAGAATCTACCTATCCAAACATTTGCCTAATATTTAAAGGAACAAAACAAAAAATACGAACAAAAAGACTACTTTTTTTAAAAATATTTCTAAAATCCAGGGGGTTCCAATGGCCCCTCCTCACCCTGATTTCCCAAATGACGGACCTGAAATAAACTTTGAAACGAAATCCAGGAAGGATAGATCGTTTTATTGATTTTTAAAATATTTTTGGGGGAATACCCCATTGGATCTCTCTTTTTGCTACATATTTTCCTGGTTTTCACCTCTCTAGCCCTTCCGAAGAATGCTCGTAGTCATAGTATATATTCCATTCTCCTCCAAATAAAAATGATGACAATCAAATGACTACTCATCATCGAAGGGGGGGGGGGGAGTTCACTAATCTTGCTAAAACAAAAGGAAAAAAAAATCAGTATTTAGTTAAAATTTCATCACGTTTGGGAAGCAGAGAAGTGCTTGAACTAAATCCAATAAGTAACTTTTCTAACTTGGTTGTCCGTTTTCTGCTCAAGTCATTGTGGCAAAACAAGACGCATGTTTTATTCTGATCAACGTTTTGAATACAACCAACTTTAAACTATAATACTCAAAAATATACTGTCGTGAAATGTATGATAAATTTACATTTTCCCCAATCAAAATTGAACATTTATATCTCTCATATACAGTCGGCTTCCGCTCCAAAGCGATTCAACTTACGCCAAATGCCTATAACGCGAGTTTTTCTCGAGTAACGAATGTTAGAGCTAACGCAAATTTCTCACCCACAACACGAAAACTTTTGGAAAGGAATCGTGGCGCAAAATGACGGCTTCGCTATTTACTACTAAATATTAGTTTCGTGAATATACTTTCATCCTTTTAGCATCACTAACTGCTCTAGTTCCCACCCCAGCGCTAGTCAAAACATCGCTTTGTTAGTGTGTATAAATAACAACTCCACAATTTTCTTTTAATATTTTAAATTCTAAATATGAAAGGTGATGAAATATTCTGCACCAAAGCACGCTGTTTCATGCTATGTTTGTGAAGATAGAAAGAAAAAGTGAAAATTTGTGACTAGATAAGGAATTCTTGAACGCTTGAAACTCTAAAAAATGGTTCGAAGGCAGTGGCGGATTTACCAGGGGGGTGGTGGAGACGACCGCCCCCTCCGTAACTGTCATTTTCGAAAACCAATAATATAGAATTAAAGGAATTACTAGCTTTTGCTATTAATTTCAATCAAGTACATTCCACAAATTTGCTTTAAATTAAGTTGAGACAGTGTAGTCGAAGATGGACAGCATTACACACTTTTTAATTTGAAACCGAAGCTCGCCCCTCCCCCTCTTTTTTGAACATTAATAATTTTTATATTTCTATATGTATCTTCCAACCTTTTTCTTCCATGGACTACACTATACTGGTATGATGATACATTTTGCTATGATTTAGAACAGTGGTTTCTAAACCTGGGGGTGATAGCCACCAAAAGGGAGATTTAACTCTTGAGGGGAGCGATAAGTTTGTGAGGGGCGATAGGGGGTGATTAAAATTTAAAATACAGGCTAAAAGTGGGCAATTGATTCCCTCCCCCCTACATAGTGGATTGAGGGGAGAAATATGGCTTCCACGTTTTTCAACCGCCACCCCCCTTGAAAAGAATGTAAATCCGCCACTGATCGAAGATAGCACAGCAATACTGTATAGTACTATTACAGTGTAGTGCTTTATTATTACTGCATACTGTATATGTACCGTACTGTTTTTTTTTTTTTTTTTCATGTCTCTCTCTCCCATTGATAATTGATATTGTGCATCGTTTGAATACTGCTGTTTTTTTTTAAAATACGGTAAAAATTCAGCTGTTTATGCAAGAAACGGTAATATATTGTTAAGAAATGGTCTGGAACAGTTTAAAGGGTGTTTAAAAATGTCTTAAATAATTGGATAAGTTAATACAAAATTCGTATATTGTACACGTATATTTGTATATAACACACACACACAAAATCAACTCCTTCAAAGTTTCAGTAACGATACTAAAGTTAGTTGAAATCTATGATCTAATAAACTTTAATTTTAAAAAGCACCAGCTTTGATACGGTGCTCCAAAACTTGAATTTGTTTATATATATATATATGTTTTTGTTTTTTTTAATTATAAAATGAGAAAAAGCTTACTGATGATCAATTGGGTGACGGAGAATTAAAAACAGCAACAATAGCGATAATAATAATGAACAGAAATTTAAAATTAACTTTAAATTTCTTTCTATTAGAATTATGTTGTCTGAAAATTAATTTTTTTTCTCTCTTTTTTCTTCAAGTCCCTTATTCTATTATACCCTTCTCAAATAGTTTCAATTATGCGTGCTCAGTCATTTAAAACGAGGGGCATCATGACCGGATAATTGGACAGTTCGGGCAATTAGAGTTTGGATAACTGGAATCCTACTTTGATATAACACAAATGTAATGTATCTTCAAACTCAGAAACCTGTAATTCTGTTATGGGGGAAAAATTCACTTCAGAGAACTCATAATTTAAAAATATTGATTTTATTTTTAAAAAACCATTTTTTGTGAAGTTATTTCTGAAATTAGATTTTTTTGGAGTTTTAAATAATAAAAAATGTAATAAACATCCATGGAATGACACAACCAATGATTAAAAAAATTATAATAACGAAAATTTAAAAAGAATCGCCGTTTTTGGTTCTGGACCAGAAATGGCAGCCGGGCGGGGGGGGGGATTTTGGGAATGCCTCCCCTTTGTAAAATTTTTGTTTATACAATGTCTACAAGCATGCCGAGTTTCATAATTTTATCACAATTTGCAGTTTCTTCCCCCGTAGCCCCCCCAACTATTTCCAAGTTAGGCGAAAACTAAGATCGATCTCGGGGGGGGGGGGCTGTTCCTCCCCCTCTTTGCACGACTGGGCCCTGTTAAATGCCGTAAAAAACTATGTTTTCTTCTTCAAAATTTTAAAAGATTCGTACCACCAAGTTTTCTCTGTAATTCCATGGTAATTTTTGTGGACCTTTGTCATGAACAAAAGGTAAAATTCCTCGTAAAGATTAAAAAAATGTGACCTTTCAAACACAATTTTCTTTTAAACTGTCCAAGTCTGATTTAACAAACTTTCCAGTCTTTTCTATTACTATTTAGCAATTTCTATAAATGCAGCATGAAGGAAACAAAGCTTCTAAAGATTAATATTTAAAAAAAAAAAAATACATTAGATTGACAACTTTTATTAGTAGATTTAATAGCCAAAAAGAAGACATTTCTAAAATATGTTGCGATAAATTTACCGAAGTTTCCGCGGTTAAAAAGATGAACCCTTAGTATAACGAAATCATTTCTGATCTAAACTTCAAATCGAAGCAAAAATGCTCTCATCTCATTTCTCTGCAGCGGTTTTGTTTGCTTTTCCGATTCCTTCGCGCTGTCAATGCCTGAAGGCACTTGAGGGGTGTGTTTCGAACAATGAAAGACATTCCTCACTGACTCCTCTGAAGAACAATATCTCCTCCACACAAATTCCGGTTTGTCCCCTTTTCTGGATGTCGCGTAAATCCTGTCAGTTGTAAAACTAGTTTGCGGCTAAAACGTACAACGAGCATGATGCTTTCGTCACAACCAGGGTGCAACATTTTGCGCCATCTATTGGGTAAAGGAAGTTTTTTTCATAAAATGGGACAGTCTTAAACTTACATATCCTTCGACCTCTGCTTTCATTTTGAGCATGATGGCTTTTTTAATCAAAAGCCACGTTGTTTATTGTAACAAAAATATCTTTAAATGTGGAGAAAGTGAAAAACTAATGATAAGTTGAATGTTTTTAACAGCTTTCTGCCTCCGGGGCACACGACAGTCGAATTATTGACAAATGGCTTCCACGCCCGATATGTCAACTCGCGTAATCCTCAACTTGGACAAGAGGAAGAAAACACAGAAGCTCAGGCATTCAAAGAATCAGAGCACAGCTCCGTCGCTCCAAGGCCAGACGTGCTTCATTTTCTAAATGCACAACACAAAGAACAACCTTTCCGACACATTCCACACCGTTCGAACCGAGAGGGGGGTGGGAGGAACAGTTTTCGGAACAGCATCTTCAATCAGCCAGCGTATGTTAATGTAGGTGGACCGGAACCGGACGAAGGCTACCGAACGGGTAAGGGCCACTGGAAAAAGAGCCTTGCTCCACCCTATTTCGAACGAAAATCGCGTCTTCACCTTCGAAAATTCTTATTGGAAGAGAGAAAGTGTGGCCTTGATCGATTTAGGTTAATGGCAAAAGAAAGAGGTAATTACTGGAAAATCAGTTCTTCGGTCATCGAATGTGACGTCACGCGATTGGAATTTTTACCATTCCTGATGCACCCCCTTCGAGTATAAAAAGGGAACGTTTCCGTTTGGATGTCACTCAGCTTCCATCTCTCTCCTCTTCTCTTGGTTCTTTAAGAGCTTTGGTTTATTTCTCAAGATGTTTTCCTTGGTAAGTCGCATGCTTTCTCTTCACAAACCAGCCAATAGCAAAATACTTCAATCTGGTCCCTCGACCTGAATCACTTTAAAGTTTGACGATCCTTAAAATGTCTAAGATAAACAATGCATTATACTTCGTTCATCAACTTTTCTTATAATTTCCACGTAATTTTCCCCACAAACTTAGCGAATCAGTAGTTTTAGCATAAGTGCACACTTTGTTGAACTGCGAATACTAGCTTCTACTTCCTGAATTATCTTAGTATCAAAAACTAGTCTATCTTTTTATGTTTATTAACATTGATCAGTCTCTTGTGTACTGTTATGTCTGGTTGTTATTCTAAAACGCATTGGAAAATTTGATTTACGAAAAAGCAGTTGAAACGTTTTCGAAATTCAGTCCCCGAATTACTAATTCAGTGTGCATCGTTGCCATGTAAAAGATTAAATGTATTTTGAGTTTGAGAGTTTAATTTACAATAGCACACAAAGCCATTTTTTAATTCGATCAAAGCATTTGTGAGCATAAAATTAAAAAAAATAATGATATAAATATTTTAAACATATTTGCTATTTTTATTCAATTTTAAGTAAAAGAAAAACCATCATAAATATGACTACGTTGTCTAAAATTATAAGTACCGGAAAGTAGTCATCTAGTTAAGACTTTTGATTATTAAAAATATAGCTTGTAGTTAATGATCATAACTGAAATAATTTGGCAATATGATTTTTTAAAAAGTCTTAAACCTGAAACTCACAGTTTTCTTTATAATTACTTATACTTATCGCCTTTATAGTTATCAAATTTCTCTCTATCTCATTTGCTATTTTTTAAAAATAATACTTTAAAAAGCAAAATTGTTTTAGTCTTTTACAAAACACGTTTTGAAAACTACGTTAGAGTGATGTATTTAAAAAATAATAATAATAAATTAAAAAAAACATGTATTTATGTTTAGAAAATTCATTCTACAATCCAGCCTTAAAAAAAAAGATTACAAAAATCTGGGATATTAATTTTTAAATTATGTTAGCAAGTTCTCTTAACAATACAAAATATTTCTCACAAGAAATAGAGCCCCAAAAACCGACAGTTGTAGTTTTTTCTAATTCATATCACGATTCACCATTACTAATACAAATAGAACTTAAGGCTCTCGTGTTTAAATTTTTCGTTGGTTTTTTGAAAGCTGTTTGGAATGCTTAATTAATTTCGGTTCTCAAACATGTGCTACATTATCATAATTCAATTAATTGCATCTGGATGAATTATTTATAAGGTCGGAATCGCGCTGCATTAACTATGCAAATTGTTTTGAATCATTAAAAATAATTATTCTTCATAAAGCAACCTTCTTTCCATTATTGCAGTACCAAACTAACTCTTTATTTTTGTAACATTTCTTTTGTTTAAATCAAAATAAGTTTGAATTCGGGATTTGAAAAATAGTATTAATATAATGCTTATGTGTATAATTTAAGAAATAGTAGCATATTTAAGGCAATATTACTCTTCCAGAAAAAATTTTAATGCTTAGAAGAAACTCATTTCATGTGGGGGGAAAAAAGTGTTGCCACAAGGCTTTTTAGCATATTCTGGGGAAAGGGGGATAGCAGTAAATATTGTTGAATTGTTTTGAATGTACTAAACTATTGTAAAACGTATTTTACAAAAACAATTACACGGTCAACTATTTATTTTCCTGTGTTACCCACTTACACATAAATTCATTTACATTTTTTTTTTTTTGAAGTAAAATATTAATGTTTTGCATTGTTTTACGATTTTTTTTATAATATAAATACAGATGTTGGTACATTTATTACATAGAAACTATGCAAATAAACCTGTTTATTTATTTATTTTTTTAATGCAAATCATGAGTACTTGTTTGTTAGTTATTGCCAAGGTCTACGCTTTGAAGGGAAAAAAAAAGTTTTGAAAGAATTTTGTAGGAATAATTTAGACCATATTTAATGTGCGGAAAAATAATATTTGTTTGAATAGCAAAAATGTATAGGGTTCTAATAACTACGCAAGTAACAGACAAATATTTTTTTAAATTACAATTCGATAATTGAGCATATTTTAAGGAAAATTTTAAGCGCGTCATATGGTTAAATTTTGATATATGCAACATAAAAATGTGCATAACTTTGAGTTTTGTCAAAAGATGTACGAAAGTAGTATTGGTATATGGAAAAAAAATGTATTGTTGGAAACAATCAGTAATCACTACGCCATAACCTTCATGTAAGTGTTAATTATTAATATAATTGAATTAATTTTTATTTAGTTTCATCATTGGGTAGGGAATACCTCTCATTGGAATTTTTTTTAATGTTGTTCTAAAAACAATAATTTTTTTTAAAAAATAAAAAAGGCTGAAGATAACGCGTTGAGAATTTTTTTTATACTATTGTGATTTTTTTAACTGCTATTTTAATGCTGACCAGAAAGTTTCGTATTTTTTTTCAGAAAATAAGTAAATTTTCAACTGAAAATTAGTAAAGTGTTTCCGAGTAGCTATACCAAAAGTACTGTAGGGTTACAACTACGCCTTATATCGCAAAAGTCAGTGTCACCAAAAGAATGTGACTACGTCGCCAGTGGTCATGAAGGAAATGACATAAATAGCTGGATCGGTGTCATGAATAAAATTTTTATGTCCACTTATCTTGACGCTATTCGGGAACCAAAATGAGCAACTGATCGAATATTACCCGACCGGAAGATTTCACAAACCAATCCCCGAAGCAACATTAATTACTCCAATCAAAGGCCATAAAACAGCCCAGAATATAAGCAGGGACCAATAAATATCCATTTCTGCAAACAACAACCTCGCTACCATCAGTAATTAACTAAACGCTGCCGCGCACCCATAAATAATAATTGCGTAATTGCGGTTGCTTAATTGAAAATAATTGTGCGCACCGAAAGGTCGTTTTACGGTCCCAGAATAGTGGATTATTAATGATAAGTGGGATCAAAGCAAATATTAATTTGCTGCTTATCGCCACCAGAGGGGGCTGTTTTGCTTTTTCTCCCCCGTCCCTGAATTGATTGTATTGGGTTCGATCCTTTTGCATCGCCGTTCATTAGCCCGATGGCCCCCTACTGAAATTTTCTTTAGTGGAGATGAATTTTTAATGACGATAAATAAAATAAGTAATCGCATTTTTTATTAATGAGAAGTTAATTGGCGGAATGAAGCGTCATTAACAGAAAATAATGAGACATTATAATTTCTAATTTGGATTGGTTAAGTTATTTTTACTTGGAGCAAATACTTCAAAATGTTCATCTTGGAATAGTGAGCTATATCTCAACCTGTTTAAAATATGATTCTTTCAAAACCTCAAGCATGATTAAGAACGTTAGCGGTGTTGTTAAGAGATCACAAGTCGTGTATTTTATACCAACTCAAAAGAATGAGCTATAATTTAGTCATATTGTTCGTTTATCGTGCTGACTGCATTGTGTCAATGATTTTAGGACAAAGCAATTGTATCATAAATTTGAGATTTTTTTTCTGTAAACATAGTTTCTACTACTAAAAATACGCACATTATCAGATTTTGCTCGTTAACTGTACATAGCTTCAAAATATAAATGCAAACTTTTATTACAGTTTTAAAATTGTAAAAATCCCAAAATTGAATTATCTAGGCTATGAAGGGAAGAGGGAGAAAAACCAATATTTGTATTAGAACTGGACAAATACCAACTGTTATAAATTATACAAGTTATGTATTTACTTGTTTTTTCCAATAACATTTATGCATTTTTGTGCATTGCAACTACAAATATTTCAGGATTCAGAATTTTTATTTTTCTACTTAAGAGTTATCAAACAGATAAATTTCTTTTGTTTTTTCGATTTCAAGCAATATTGAAATCATATCAAATCAGAAAAATTCAATAAGTTTTCTGTGATCTTAAGCGTATGAAATGATTCGTAAAGAAATGGGTAAAAAAAAGCAGGAATATTTCAGTGACTTGTAGTATGACCTACGTTATTTTGGATAGCATAATTGAACTCTCAGACCCTACAAGCGTCTTACATGAACACGTATAATGATTAATAATGACAACTTCTTTGAATCGATATTTATTTATACCAGTTGACATCATATTTACCCTGCTGTTTCTGTTTTAGGTCCTCTTCCCTGCTCTGGTTGCTCTTTGCTCTGCTCAGTACCCCTACAACCCAAACCAGTACCCACCGCAGCCCTATCAACCGCAGCAGCAACACCAACAAAACAGCAACGGCGCCCCGGTGCACTACGTCAGCATCGGACAGCAGCTCCAAGGCGACTACAAGTTCGGTTACAACACCGGAAATGACGGCAGCTTCCGGGAAGAGACCAGGAATCCGGACGGTTCCGTGTCCGGCGCCTATGGCTACATAGACGCATCCGGCAAACAGAAGATCATCCGGTACACCGCTGGCAAAGATGGGTTCAAGGCCGAAGGTGATGACATCCCCAAAGCTCCTCCTGCACCCCAGCCTACCGCTCCACAACCCGCTTACCAGCCACAGCCACAGTACCAAGCACAGCAGTACCAGCCACAACAGTACCAACCACAACAGTACCAGCCGCAACCAGCTTACAACAATTACGTCCAACCTCAGCCAACTCAGAATTACAACCAGTACGCAGCGCCTCAGCAGTACAACTCCAACCAAGGTTCCTACAACCCCTTTGCATACAACAACCCAGCTCCAGGACAGCAAGCCCCACCACCAGTGAATCTTCTGTCCTACAACATTGGTGGCCAACCCAACCAGTACCAGGGTTAAGTCTCGCCTAGAACCATCGACTCTCAAAATACACCAGGGTAAAGAAAAAATTGTTTTACTCTTTCCTGAAACTACTTTTACGAAGGCCTATCCTCTTTACAGCTACAATATCATCCCCTCAGGATGGTCTCAAAAGTATTAGCTGCGTCTTTATCAGTTCTACCTGTAGTAAGAGACTTCCTATTCAAACCAACTACAGGACAACCTCTTATACATAAAGTTGCTTTTTTGCCCTACAATATTGGTGGAGGTCAGTCAAACCAATAGCAAGGCAAATTTCTATGAAGTCACTATTAGTCAAAATTCATCTTATGCAAAAAAAAAAAAAAAAAAAAAAAAATCAATTGATTCATTCCTAAAATTATTTTTATACTTATCAGTAGCTAAAAGCGTCCCACTATATCTCCAATACTTTCCTCTATTGAACTAAATTTAGGAAACGATTCAATAATACTAAAATATATTGTTAACTATGTTTAATATTTTCAGTAGCGTTCAAATTTCATCTAAAAATTTCTATAAATTACTTCGTTCGTATATAAAACCAAAATTAATCGAGAAAATACGAAAAAAATACATAAAGAACTGATATTGCTTGGTTGCCAAAAGTTAAAAAACATTGCCATGCTTGGCTACTTCTCAATATAATTTATTGATCCTTTTTACTTAACCTAAAAGAATAGAAATTTAGGTATTCCTCTGCTTTGCACCAGCATTTATTTCACTGAGTGACTGTTTTAAATTGTTCAAACCGTGCCAAATAAGACTGAGAAGCATATTTGACTGCAATCTTTCTTTTTGTTACAACTAGAGATGTAAAAAAAAAAAAAATGGATCACAAAGGAAAGATAAAGCAAACTAAAGACAATTTTCAAATGAAATAACATTCAATACTATTGGTATTAATATTTATGTTAATGTGCCATCTTTAATCCTTAACTAATTTCTGTTTATTACATTAGTTTAAGAAAAGTTTTAGCTTAAACTAGTTTGCAAAATTTTTAATTTCCTTACGCAAGGATTAATTTAATGACGAAACTATGTATGTTTTTAGTATGACATTTGCACCTGCATAAACTTATAGCTTTATTTAATTCTTGATGTTGGAAAATTGCTTTTCGCATCAATACAAAAGCACAAAATATTGTTAAACTTTTTATTAGCTTGAAATAAGCCGCCTAAACTTAATCGAATATTTCAGAAAGGGCGTAAGTCCAATGGATTTCCGTAGGACTTATGCCCTTTCTGAACTAATCGATTCGACTAAAATCAACGCTATCTAAGCATACAATTTTTAAGCAACATTTTTTGATTCTATTCACATTGATTATTTTTTCAATGACGAAATCATAGATTTGCTTGTGTATAATTTTATTCGATTCTTTGTAAACGTTGCTTTCAAAAGTACAAAAGCATAATTATAGTTAAAAAAAAAAAGAAGCCACGTAAACTACAATCAACCCTATCGGAGCATACAATTTTCAAGTAGCATTTTTGATTCCTTTCGCATTGATTCTTTTTTTAATGAGAAAAATACCGATTTACATGTGTGTAATTTGATTCTTTGTAAACATTGCTTCCAGCAGAAGTACAAAAGCACAATTATTGTTCCTCTAATTTTTTTTTTTTTTTTTTTTTTTTTTTTTTTTTTTTTTTGCGCATAAGAAACCGCATAAACTGCAATCAACGCCATCCAAGCATACAATTTCAATCACCCGCTCTTCGAAAAAAAAAAAAAACTCCTTATTTGCGCTTTTCCTACATTTAAATATCGCATTTCCCTTGGTCTTTAGCAAAAATGAAGCTTATTTCAACGCGGCACAACAAAACATCGCTCCAATTTCCAAACGAAAAAACGGAACATTTGAAAACAAATACTCTTATCAAAGGAAGGAATACTTGAATTATTTCTTTTCTCAAACATTAAAACTAGTGAAAGACGTGACTAAAATCCTTCCAGAAATGTTGAAGTGTTTATGCATACTATTTCTTATTCTCTTCCATTCTTTTCGAAATGCAAGCATTAACATTTAAACGTAATTTGATTCAATGTTTTCTTCTTTTTTTTTTCTTTGCTATTCCATTAGTCGCCATTTTTGTTATTTGCACATTTTTCAATTTGCATATTATTTGCTTTGCATATCGTTCGCTTTGAATGTATGTGTCCCAGCGTTTCTGCTTCATTTGCTTTTTGCAGGTCTCCTTCCTTTAATTCTCCGCGCTTTCAAAACAAAACGACCTCAGAATTCATATCGCGGTGGAAAAATTCCAGCTTTTTAGGAGGCGCCTAATGTTTGCTTTCTTAGATATATGTCGCAATTTTTCCGCTTTGGGTGTAATTTACATGGAGGGTTACTTAAAGCTACGAAATTTATAGCTCTTGTAGCAACAGCGAAAATTTATTCTCTTTTTTATACATTTTAACCAGGAAATAGTTATATTTTCTTTATGATTTACACCGCTTCTTTAAATATTTGCTATGCTATCACCGCATTTGAATGCTATTGTGCCAAACGTGCTTCTTTTTCAAGCTTCTTCATTATATATTTCTTCAAATAACTTGAGTATATTAGATTAATTAAAAAGCAAATTTGTTTCCAATTTGTCTGTTTTTGAAATATTTATTCTGTCTAAATAAAATTTTTAAGATTTACTTCCGCGTTATTTTTCTTTGTACTTTGTAGTACTTTTTTTTTTGTCTGTAAAACATTCTTTTCACATTATTCTAATTGAAATATCTAGCAAGACACGATCTATATTGCAAACAATGATATCAAGTTGTGAATAGTTTCTTCCTCAATGTGTTTTTTCCGCTTTTTGGTTAGATGACACCAAAAATATTTTACTTTATGAATGCTAGCTTCAAAAGTTATGAAAATGAGTTTCTCTGTTAGCTTTTCCTCCTCCTCTTTTCTCCCTCTCTTTCTTTTTTCGATCGCTTGCAAAATTCTTATTTGCTTAATACAATGTTTCTTCAATTCACTTCTTCCGCATTCTTCTTCAGCACAAAAATTTTCTTTTTCTACAAAATTATTTATCTGTTCAAGAAACATTTTATATGCTTGTATTTCCGTTTGCTACAGGTTTCATATTCCAATTTTCAGTCCTTTAGTATTTTATGGTAAAATCATCAAAAATATTCGTAGCCATTTTTGAAATTCTAACCATCAAATTTTCCTTCTAGCTTGTTTTTATTCATGACATCGAATTGTGCTCTTTATGCTTTTTTTTTTTTCTTTATCGTTTACTAAAGAATCTCGCTGACCTCTCCACATTGAAAAGTAATCAGTTGCCAATAAAGAAAATAAATTGCTTTCATATTATAGTACACTGATTTAAAAAAAAAAAAAAAAAGGCATTCCCAAAACTTCCTCATACCTGAAAAAAATATCTACAGCGAGGAACATAGTTCTTTTCATACTTGTGTCAAATCCTAATTTTTTGTTTTTAATCATGCAGTTTTGAAAAGATAACGTTTCGAAAATAAAAATTCAAATGGTCACATGATTCCTAAATTACAAAACCTCAGAAACTTTACTTACATTTCATACATTTCTCATTTCAACCATCAAGCAGCTTTAGTAACTGAATTAAGATAAAACTAACTCAAAAACTATAAAATTTCTTTATTTTATGTTTTGGTTTAGATAGCTTTTCATTCGTTTGGGTTAAAAATCGAAAATTTTCATAAACCGTTATCCAGTTGTAGACAATTTTCTCTTAAATAAACTAAACTATAACTCTAAAATAAAAAATTTTCTCTAATAAAATAACTTAAAAACCAGTTTTTTAGAATTTGGTGCAAAAAGTATTTAAAATAAAAACAAGCCTTTAAAATCGAATTTTGTCGTTGCGTGAGTAATAAGTAGCATTTTGATTTTTTATCTAGTTCCTTTCAGCTGTTTTCGGTTGGAAAAACGTAAAACCGTGCCACAAAACAAAATTTTAGGCTTTTTCTGTTGCTTAATAAATTGCTTTCAGTTTGTCTTATTGCTATGGATATTTTCTAAATGCTAGTTAAATCTTTAAATCTTGTAGTATAAAACTAGATATTGTACTAACTAGAAGAAAAATAGACTGAAATAGTGACTTTCTACAGCTATATTTACATTTGATTTTATTGATTTTCTCATATGTTTATCTTTTTCAGAGATTTTTAATTAGTATTTCAGATTGCATTACATTCTGATTTAGTTTTAAAAAACTCGTATGCTTTACTTTTCTTTTTTTTGCTTTCAGTTTGATAATAATTTGAAAATGTTTAGATTCTTACATTTAAAGCCTGTAACGTAAAACTAGGCACTTTGTAGCAGCAAATCGGAAAAAAGTTTTCATTACATTAAATCAACTACTAGATTACTTGTTAATTTTAAAGATTTATTACTTGAAAGTTTATATTTATCTATACCAGAGATTTTCAGTTATTTCAGGTGGCATTGCATTTAGTTCACATACAGGAAAAAAAAAAAAAGCTCATGCTTTAAGTTTTCAACTTGAAAAGATTTGAAAATGTTCTGTGCTTTATTCGTGAAATGTATAGCATAAAACGTTATATATAGCATAAACTTTAATAGCTAAAAATAAGACAAAATTTGCTTGCATTAAATGCTATATGAAGTATTTTTGAGAATATTTTGATAGCTTAAATTTACCTTTTTAGTCTTACAGTACTTTCTAAAAACATCTTTTTTTCATATGAAACATTCTTTAACAGTGCCATATGTTAATATTAGCTATTTTCACTATTATTTTGCTTGTCTTTTTCCCTTTTCCTAAAACAATCATAAAATATTTTAATAAAGGTGCTAAGTTCCTTATATTACATATTATCTCAAATATGCTTCTCATGTCTACCAATAACAATTGTAACAGACGAATCCACAGCGGAGGAGAAAATTTTGTACATAAATATTTAGATCTCTTTTGTAAATCTATCGTCCAGAGAAATTATGTTTGTATTGCAATGCTTGTAAATGTTTTTGAAATAAAAGCTTTCATGTTTATATTATACCTTGTTGCTTTTCTGAACCTCATTCAACAAAAAACATCAAATGACCAAAGGGTAGCTTGCATATAAAAGTTTCAAATATTTCTAAAGGATCTTATAAAAGCTTTCATGTTTATCATACACCTTGTTGTTTTTCTCAACCTCATTCAATGTTAAAACATTAAATGATCAAAGCGTAGCTTACATGTAAAAGTTTCAAAGAATTCTGAAGAGGCTGAAGATAGCTTCCATGTTTATATTATACTTTGTTGCTTTTCTCAACATCATTTAACAATAAAGCATCAATTGACCAAAGGGTAGCTTGCATGTAAAAGTTTCAAAAAATTCTGAAAGAGCTTATAAAAGCAAACATGTTTATCTTACACCTTGTTGTTTTTCTTAACCTCATTTAACAATAAAACATCAATTGAACAAAGGGTAGCTTGCCTGTGAAAGGTTCAGAGAATTTTAAAGGAGATTATAAAAGCTTTCAAGATTATTTTACATCTTGTTGTTTTTCTCAACCTCATTCAATGATAAAACATTCAATGATCAAAGAATAGCTTACATGTAAAAGTTTGAAAGAATTCTAAAGGAGATTATAAAAGCTTTCATGTTTAGATTATACCTTGTTGTTTTCTGAACATCATATAACAATGAACATCAAATGATCAAAGGGTAGCTTGCATATAGAACTTTCAAAGAATTCTCAATGCACTTGTTGTTGTAAGGTAGTTATAAATAAATTTCATGCAATACAAAGTAATGCTAAAGGGCAGCTTGTATACAATCAGCGCAAAAGAGAAGCCATTAAGTAAAAACACACACATATTCGGTGAACTTCTGCAGTGGCGAACCCAGGGGGTGGGCTGATAGGGCTACAGCCCCCCCCCCCCGAAATTTTCAAAATTAATTATAAAAATTATAATAAAGAACAAGTTTTTTTTTACGATGTATTTTTGAAATCTTACATTCGTATTGATATCAGAAAAGCGATACATGAACTTTTCTTAGCTACAGTTCATAAGTATCCCCCCCAGCTCAAAGACTTTCCAGCTCAGCCCCCCCCCCCCCCCCGAACTGATTTGTCTGCGTGCGCCGCTGAACTTCTGTAATCTGGGCGGTCAGGGCTTGGGATTTCCCCCCAAGATCAGGATTTTCAGTAGGTTCTTGGGATTTCCCCCCAAGATTTTGAGTTTTCAATTGAAAATTTAAAATTCTCGGGACTTCCCCCCCCCCCATATTTTGAGTTTTAAGTAGAGATCTTAGGTTCTTTCGGATTTTTCCCCATGATCTTGGGTGTTCAGTAGAAGTTCTTGAGATTTTGTCCAAGGGTCCATTCATGGGTTCCAAGTTATTTAATTAAAAAGATACCTTTATTAAATACTACACCAATAAAACAAAATGTTTCACTAAAAATATAGATCTTCGCTACGAAATCTTGAATGCGTATTCTTCAGATATTTAAGAAGCCTACATAGGTACAAGAAATACTTCTCCGCTCTAGCCCAAGATTTATTTACTTCCTTTTACAAAAAAGGAAGTATTGTATTCGCGAAAAAAGTTTCACTCAAAAATTGGCCTTAATTTCCATTTTGCTCGCCCCCGAATGAACATTGATTTTTTTTTTCAACCCAACCACACGTGGATACATGCCTAAGAACGTATAGACACCTGACGAATTCATTTTGACGATTAGCGAGATAATTGCAGCGAGTTTTTTCGTGACGCCCGTGTGTACGTATGTATTTGCGTATGTGTGTATGTATCTCGCATAACTCAAGAACGGTATGTCCTAGAAAGTTGAAATTTTGGGTGTAGACTCCAAGTGGGGTCTAGTTGAGCACCTCCAATTTTGGTTGCTTTCGGGTGTTTCCAGAGGGGTCTTTTGCACCTTTTTGGGGGGAGGGAATCATTGTTAATTTCGATGTAAACTCAAGTGGTGTTATAATTTGGCGGACACTTGGCGATATATCGCCAGTCTTTTGGTCGCCAAGTTTCGTTGCTTACTTGGCGACAAATTTGGCGATTTTTTTTAACTTGGTTTCAATTTGACCACTGTTTGTGATATTTAGAGAGCAAACTATTGAATCACATTAAAATTGCCAATAATGGGAAAATGACATTAAATTGGAGTCAGAGGAAGTCATGCAAAGCACACATCAGCTCTTTTTTTATTTTTTATTTTTTTAATTTCTTCTCAGATTTTCTGTTTTTTATTATTTTGTGCTTATAAATGTTATAATTTTGCTTAAATTTTTCTTTTTAAGCTCTTCTTTCATATTAAATATCAAACCAAATGGAAGCATAGTATTTAAAAAGTCATATCTCAATATAATATTTTGAAAAATTTAATTAATACGTAGTCAATACCTAACTAACCTTAAACTTCATTGATATCTTAACTTCAACGACATTTTCTTTTATTGTAGAACTCCAAAATAAAAAGGAGCAGCCATAGTAAAATCTCTGAACTTCGTCCAAAAACGCCCATCGTCTCACGAATAGGACATATTTTTGAGGGGGAGATTAATTGGCTTGACGATCATAATTATACTAATGAACTTGCTACATTAATTCTAGGACTAATTCATCAAATCAGTCATACTTCAATATATATATATATATATATATATATATATATATATATATATATATGGTGTTCCGTTTTAACTTGCAATATCTTTATTTTCTTTTCGTAACCGTTAATCCTAGATATGTACTACCCAACTGCAAAAATTTTCAAAATCAGCTGCAGAGTTAAGATAATGAAAGTTTGAAGTAAAAAAAACGAGTCAAAAAATACAAAATTTAGCTTTTTATACGGGTCCCAGGTTCCTTAACTTATATTGAGAAACATAATCTCCATTTAAAAATAATTCCAACACAAAAAGTTACAAATTAGTACAAGCAATATTCACCGAGATATGAAACGCAGCCTTTTGTTACTTATACCACTCTTCACTCGCCGTCAATAACACCTTTTGGGGGGGAAATACAGCTGTTAACAAGTGTTTAAAATTATATGTGCTCATAGAATGTGGTTTTTCTAATTGTTCGAGGTTTTGTAGTGTGTTTTTTCGAATCATGGCATAGCATTTGCATTTATTTTCAAATAATTTTTAATAGCAATGAAAAAAAATGAATACCTTGCTTTCCTTACTTTGACGACCTTGACCTTTCATTCTCTTGAAAGGGAGATAAGTTCCAAACTCATCTTCTATAGGGTCCCTTAAAGCTTTAAACTGGAATATCTCCTTGAGTTTCGGTAGCACAAATGTCAAGTTTTTTTGTGTAAGAAATAGGTTTCAATAGAGATTACTTCTCAAAATATTAGTTAGGGGAGCTAGGGCCAGTATAAAAAGTAAAATTTTGTATTTTTTGGCTCATTTTTATTTTTGCTTCAAAGTTTCAATGCCTTAACTCTGCATCTGATTTTGAACATTTTTGCCATTGGAAGTATACGTCTAGGACAAACAGTTGCGAAAATAAAGGTCTTGCTGGTTAAATCGGAACACCTTGTGTATGTGTGTGTGTGTATATATATATATATATATATATATATATATATATATACATACAGTAAAATCAATTAATCCCCTTACAACCAGCTTCAAGGGACAGCAAATTTTGTTTTTTGTAATGGTGTTTAAGCAACGTAATGGAAATTAAACTGGGACTGAAAATTTTCTTCGGTCAAACGGATATTTCGCTGCATTAATATTCGTTGTAACTGGATTTCGCTGTATGTCTCCCCGGAAAAAGGAAAACCAGAGATACAGATTTCTGAATGGAGGCTAACTGGTTTTGAGCTATTACATTTTGGATTATATTTAATTTATCAATTAGTTTTTCTCAGCAAACAAATTGCTGTCATACCTGGTAAAGGACAACCTGAAGTGGAGATACTTTGGAGGGGATCTGGTGGCTCGGAGTACAGGTATCAACCAAAATACTGATTCTATAACTAATTAAATAATTTGTTTTTACCACAAAACATTGCTTCGCCATTCCCTATCGAAAAAAAAATCTAGATGTAGTTTTTTGGGTGAAGGTTATGCTGCCCTACGTTCTGATAATCCTAATTCCAAGCTTGATTCACCAATTCTTTTTTTTTTTTTTCCATAAAGCAAACTACTTCGCCATCCCTGAGGTAATGGATAGACAGAAATATAGAGTTTTCGGCCATACAGCTTAAGTTTGATTCTATGAATACGTCGTATTTCCAGACTTATACGAAATACTTTGTCAAATTATATAGCATTTTTACTAAAATACTTCTCAATACAAAGCGCGGAAATGTTTCCTCAAAAATCAATGCTGCAAATTTCAAGACTGCAATATTTCAATTTTAGACAAACCTCTTTTGATAAATATTGAATGCCTTAAAATAAAACCGGCACCCTATTCCTATCCTTCTTTTAAAGCAAATAACGTTCTTAATAAGAAACAAAAATCCAAAAACACACCATATAATTAAATCCCAACACAAGAACAATGCAGCTGCCATCGAAACCTCCTCAAATTCCTTAACTACTACTTCAACTTAATCTTCCCTCACGAGCTCGAATGTTTCTGGCATTTCATTCAGGCCCGGGCGCTAGATGGCGCAACGCGATAATTGTCCCCCATTTTGAAACTTTAAACCCAATTATGGTTCTCAAGATTACGCGAAGGATGTGACGTTGATTTATGGGCGAGCCGCCATCGCGAGTGCAGATTCTGCCAAGATAGCCAGAACCCAACGATGGAAGTTCCTTTTTCAAAAACTGGACCCCGACTTCCTTTGTTTGAATACTTAATTCGGGAAGGAAGCGGTTCTGGGATCCATCAGTGCTTTTCAAGCTGTTCCCTTATCGCCCCACGAGCTGACGCGTTGTCGCCGTCTCATCTAGATTTTCTAAATGGAGGGAAATTATTCTTTCTTTGTGCTGAGGGATGTTCCTGACAGGCTTAAAAATGCTGTAATGGCTTTCCTTGACGGTTATGTATTAGATTTCTTATAGTTGTGTTTAGAAGTGTGCGAAGGTCAGAAGATTCGGAACAATAACTTCTCGATTTGTCATCATCTTTTAAAGTGATCCAAGATACAAAAATCGTCAAATTTTGGTTTTCTTTTTTCATATAAAAAAATCTGTGTTTTTCTGCTTTAAAGGACGTTTGGCTCGTTTCTATAGATATAGTTATTTTTGTGGCATTCATTTAACTAATATTAAACTTTAAAACTTTAAACGCGTTTTTCTCCTGCTGCAATTTTTCCCATTTTTTGCATTCTTAAGTCAAAAACTGATAAAGATAAAGTAATGAAATTTGGAGCATATCTTTTTCGAACAGTTTACTTAATTTTTATTAGGCAAATTTGAAAAAAAAAATCTTTTACTTCAAAAAATACAATTTAAAAATACATATATCTTTGAATTTTTCGAAATTTTTCTCCAAATATTTTCTATTTTTGGTTTAGTTAATGTTTTTTAAATCGCCGAATAAAATTAAGCTTCGATATTTATGTATATATATATATATATATATTTTTTTGAAAAAATTTGAAAATTGACCAGGAATATTTTAAGTTTAGCGATTTAAAGCAACCCCATTTAAAAAAATAATAATAATTTCTTTTTATATTTATGTTATGATTTCGCTTATAAAATACAAATGGTGAATCAGTGCAAAAAATGTCAAAACTCTAAATAGTTTAATAAAAAAATTTCAAAATGTGTCGCGGACTCTCTTAAGTCACATCACGTCTCATCTATCTATCTTCGATTGAACTTTCTACAACTCCATTGTACATACTTAAATTGTTCAACAATTATGTCATTTTTTTTTTCCTACCGACGATGAGTGCATACTATAAAATTCAAATGGGTGAAAAGTTCACAAAAACAATTTTTTCCCTCTTAACACACATTCTTCTATTGCATCATATTGCTAATGCATCTTTCATCAATAAAACTTTGCTTAGGTGTAAACAGCTTCGCTATTCGATCTGGATGCATGATCTATCAAAACTTTTCCATCAACATCTGGGCCATCAATTGAAATTCACCTGGGTGAAAGTTTCGCAAAAACATCTTTTTCCACTTAAACCGATTTTTCTGACCGAAATTCAGGTAAGTTTGTTACCTCACCATCAACAGCACAGAATTCAATTTTACACAATTTCATCCTAGGTATCCAAACCATTCGAAATTCTGTCCCATTTTCTGTAAACAACATGCATTCTTTAGAATTCAAAAGGGTTTTCACAAAAACAATTTTTTTTTCGTAATCTCTTCGGACCATAACCGATGCAAGTCTGTTGCCTCATATACACTACCAATACATATTTCATAGATAAAACTTTGCTTACATGTAAACAAGTTCATACTTCGATATGAACTAATCAAAAATTATGTCATCATTTCCATCAACAGCACGTCCATCAATTGAAATTCAGCAGGGTGAAACTTTCGCAAACACTTTTTTTTTTTCGCGAAAACCAATTCTTCTGACAGAAATACTGTTGCCTCACGTCACCCACCTACATTCATCAGGCTAACGCCACTATATAAGGGAAGCCTGACTCCTCCGCCATTTTGGTTCCAAATTTGTCGGGGGAATAAAATTATTTGTACAAAAGCCTCGTTGCAGAAAGCTGGTGCTCAATCTTTAGATGTGTTCCCTGATTGATGCTTGATTATTTTATTCTGTAAACCAAGAAGATTTCATTAATTCAAATTAAAAACTAGTAAGGTGGGAAAATGGGATTAATTACAGTAAACATTTCCCGATACCTTTTTGCTGAATTTGTGAACTAAGTTATCTTTCTAGTTTTGCCTTAATTGACATTTTACTCAACTTATCATCAATTTTTGTACGATATAGCAACCAGCTACTATTATAAGGTATATATAAATACTAGAAACAAGGTTGGATCCAAGGCTATATTGGAACCAAAATGTCGGATAAGTGGGCCTGTTCTTTTCAAATATTCATTACAGTAAACATTTCCCCACACCTTTTTGTTGAATTGTGAACTAAGTTATCTTTCGAGATTTACCGTAAATGACATTTACGCACCTTATCATCAATATTTGTACGATATAGCAACGAACGAACGTATTTATAAATACAGTAAAACCTGTAAAGAGTTGACCACCCTTGTAAGTTAACCACCTGTCTAAGTTAACCGCTGTTTTCAGACACAGAATTAGATCTTATCATATAATTCAACCCCTATAAGTTGACCATCTGTTTAAGTTGACCACAAAAGTAGTGAACCGCAAGTGGTCAACTTACACAGGTTTCACTGTACTAGAAACAAGGTTGGATCCAAGGCTATCTTGGAACCAAAATGTCGGATAAGTGGGCCTGTCGTTTTCAAAGGTTTATTACAGTAAACATTTCCCGATACCTTTTTGTTAAATCGTTAACTAAGTTATCTTTCTAGATTTACCTTAAGTCACATTTTACTCAACTTATCATCAATTTTTGTACGATATAGCAACCAACGAATATTATAACGTATTTATAAATACAGTAAAACCTGTAAAGTTGACTACTCTTGCAAGTTGAACACCTGTCTTTTACCGCTATTTTGAGGCACAGAATTAGATCTTATCATATAATTCAACCCCTATGAGTTGACCATCTGTTTAAGTTGACCACTAAAGTAGTGAACCGCAAGTGGTCAACTTACACAGGTTTCACTGTACTAGAAACAAGGTTGGATCCAAGGCTGTCTTGGAACCAAAATGTCGGATACGTCGGCTCGTCCTTTTCAAGGGGTTCTACATCAGGCTTATCCGATTCTAAATGACCGAGTATCAATAACCGGTCATTTTGCGTCAGAAACGAGCACTTCGGTCATCCCGTGTCACCTCCCGACAATTAACCATCAATCTCCAGAAAAGGAAAGGGACAATCCCACACTTATAGGAAAAGTGAAGCATCATCGAGGTCTTCTAATCTCGCATCGGCGGGAAAAGGCAGCTTCATTGGAATTCCCGGTGGCACGTGCAGGCGATAATTTCATCGAGCCCCGAAGGGCGGCATTTCCAATCAATTGCGAGCGCTGGAAACGTTTAAGGTGGTTGACGCAGGAAGGAAGATGGCCTTGCACCATTTCTGTATCGATGGAAAGTGATCGAGTTGATTATATTTTCGTTATTTTCATTGGAATATTGCCGAAGTTTCCGAAGTCGTGTTTGGAGACATAAGAACATTTGAAATGTGTAGCAGCAAAAGTAGGTAGGGGAACATGGGGCAAAGTGAAATGGTGAAATATTTAATCTGCTTTCAGCTCCACCTATCTGGTATTACTTTAACTATATAGTGCCATATGTAGTTCATTCCCAGTCAGGAAAAAAATACCGCCGAAGATTAAAGCATTTGGTAATACAGCCTATTTAAAGCGAGCTGATGTGTGCATCACATGGCTTCCTTTTACTCCAACTTAATGTCATTTTCTTATTATTGGCAGTTTTAATATGATTCAATAGTTTACTCTCTAAATATCACCAACAGTGGCCAAATTGAAACCAGATTTTAAAAAAAAATCGCGAAATTTGTCGCAAACTTGGCGACCAAAAAGACTGGCGATATATCGCCAAGTGTCCGCCAAATTATTACACCACTTGAGGTTACATCGAAATTAACAATGATTTCCCCCCAAAAAGGGGCAAAAGACCCCTTTTGGAGCATCCAAATGCAACCAAAAAGAAAGGTGCACAACTAGACCCCATTAGGAGTCTGCGTACCAAATTTCAACTTTCTAGGACATTCCGTTCTTGAGTTATGCAACATACATACACACATACGCACATACATACGTACATACAGACGTCACGAGAAAACTCGTTGTAATTAACTCGGGGATCATCAAAATGGATATTTCGGGTATCTGTACGTTCCTAGGCATATATCCACGCGTGGTTGGGTCGAAAAAAGAACTCAACATTTATTCAGGGTTGAGCAAAATGGAAATTAAGGCCGATTTTCGGGTGAAAATGTTTTCGCGAATACAATACTTCATTTTTTGTAAAGGGAAGTAAAAATTGATACTTATATTGTAATATTTTGTTGTAAGCCAAAAATTATTTTTGTTGATATAAAGTGATAAAGTTCTTGTTATTAACGTTTTAAATATTACTTGAGACCTCCTAATATGCAATGCATTATTCATTTAGTTGATATTAAGCTTATTTATATTTTAAATCATTTTTACAATTAGTCAAGTACATGCGGGGAAAAGTTGGATGGCGCAAAGTGAAATACTTTGTTTCATTTACTCACTCAATGATTTAATATAAATCACTTACGTTTTCATTTATTAATTCATTCATTTATATTCCTTCATTTAGTTGTTCACTTATATATTTTTTTTCATTCATTCACTTATATTCTTATTCATTCATTCTTTTAGTCCCTCATTTATTTTCCTTCATATATTAATTGATTTATTCATTCCTTTATTCGTTTCTTTTTTCATTATATTTCCATTTATTCATTCAGCCTTTTATTTACTGATTCTTTTGATCAAAAATACGTCTTATAACCGAATAGAAAATATTTCATTCAAAAAATATTTTATTTTTCACTTTGCTCCTAAAAAAAGTGAAGGATTTCCACTTTTTCTTGAAGATTCAAATTAACTGCTAAAAATAAAAAGTACTGTTTCAACGCAAGTTTTATTATAAAATATAATGTTTTCTCTTTGTGTACTGAAAATTTTCAAAACAAGTTTCCGATTTAATCCTTTAGAAAAAAAACTCTGTTATCTTAACCCCCCCCCCCCATTTCACTGTGCCCCACCATTCCCCTACATCCAATTCTAATTTTTGTGCAAATGCAGCGTTTTTTTTTTGAGCAATCACGATTGCTTATTGTTGTCACTTGACTATTTTTGACGTTCCTTTGATTTTTCCCACCGCCACCCTCCACACCATCACCTCGACCGGCTCCTCACGATGCTGCTCCTATAGCGAATGCCGTCTCCAGGTTGCATCCATGTCCTACACACACAAACACACACATACACACACATACACCTACGCACACATACACAAACACATACACACATACAAACACATACACACACGCATACATACAGACACCCACACATACACACACACATACACACAACTACCCACACATTCATGCCTGCACACAGACACAAACACATATGCCTGTACACACATACACATACCTCCCCCCCCCACAGACACAAACACACATGCCTACACACACATACACATAACCCGTACACACAAACACATACCCCCACACACAAACACATACTCCCACACACAAACACCTACCTCCACACACAAACACACACGCCCACACACACACGCTCGTGGTTGCGAGAAACATAATTTGAATTCAAGACGTCAAAATTCAAATTATTTTTTTTTTCGTGCAAGTTGTTGACCTACTTCGGTAGATCAACAACTTGAAGGAGCCAGTATGTTTAACAATCGTTCCTTAGATGATTTAAACAAAGCAGGAAAAGTTACTGCGATTCATATCTTTCCCAAAGTTCAATACTTTATAAATGGTTGAATAAACTAGGGGTTGTCTATAAATGAACTTAAATTTTTTTTTCAACATACGAATTTGACCCCTCCCTCCTCACCGTACCTCATTCATTCTACTTGTACGCTATATGACATAAAGGTCATTCTCATAAAAAGTCATTTTGAGCTTGTTCAGTTCAGAAAAATTACAGGCGGCAAAATCAGATGAAACCTTTTATAAAGATAGATATATGAGGGATTTTTGAAAAAAAAAATGAAAAAAAAAACAATAATAATTTTCTTGAAAAATAAAAATATTTTTTGAATAGTTAGCAAAATATTCTCACTTAACCGTCCTTAACTCTCTTGTGAGGGACTAACGAATTCAAAAAATCTGATTACAGTAGTTACGCCTAACTAATATTTGAGTTTATTCGCGTATAAATATATTCTCAAGCGAGAAAAAAACTAAGGATTATTCAGATCTTACGCATTACTAGCTACTTCGCCTGGCTTTGCACGGTCTACCTAGAAAATAAAAGTTATCCCAAGTGACGCGTGTTCAACAATCAGGTTTGAACAAAAAAAAAAATCAGTGAAATTTTGTGGCAGATTTCGGAAAAAATAACAAAAAAGTAAACATTTTAAACCCCCCGATTACAGGAGAAGCCTTTAAAATAAAACAGAGAATTGTATTTGCTCATATTCGAGACAAAAAATGGCAACAGATCTTTTATCTTAATGATATTCTTCACGCTATAAATTTTAATAAGAGCATTGCTGCGGAAAATTGAGATGAAGCACTGAATAATCATTTGAATGGAGGAAAGAATTCGGAAATAGGGAATCTATGTGGAAATCTGTGTCATTATTAATAGTTCTTAATGGATATCTCTGCTAATTATTATCGGAGGATTATGTTCAATGGCCAAACATAAAGACGGGAAAATGACGAATCCATCGATACCTGGTTCGATGGTCAGTTCACTGTCGTTCGGGAGAAGAAGCTTGGACATAGATGACTACGTAGATACATGCATAGATACATTCGCTCAGTTTTTAATTATATAGGATTTTTATTTTGCTTATCTGTAAAAGCAGATGCGAGGGAATGGTGGATCCAATGAACCCTATCTGGTTTTATGCTTTCATACAGGCTCCAAGAACAAATTTCCGACAGCGTAAAGACGCAAATATGCTGCAATATTTTTCTGGATTCTCCGCTGTAAATTACAAGACTTGATGTTTTTTTTTTTTTTTTTTTTTTTAAATTTTGTTGTGATTCTGGGATGGATATTTACTTTTGTGAGGGACTGACACTTTCCGCAGTGTACAAACTTAGAAATAAATACTTGACCCATTTTTTAGTGAATATTTAATTTCAAACGATTATTTTACTTAAATTACTCAATATTTTGAAACGAAAAACGCAAAAATGTGAACTGATTGTTAGTTTGCTTAGAAATAATTTTTGCTCATTTGTTTATTAACAGTGGGGACAAGTGAGGGAATAGCATTTGGATACTTTAGACTTACATTACAGACATTTGAAATAAAATGTAGACATTTTACTTTAATTATCTTGTTAAACTCTGTTCTGAAAAGTATTTAAACCACTTAATATATGTATGAGTCACAAAGCATTTCTAAATTATTACAAGGACATGAAATTTACCGTTTCTCTGAGAATGACCCATAAACGTATTGTTATAAAAAATGGTGCAACGAAAAATTATTTTTGTTACCTTATCATTTCTATCGTCACAAACTGTACAAAGATCATTACAACCCTACCCCCCCAGCCTTAAAATGTGACATCATTTGTAGAGGACTCCTTATATATTTTATTCATAAATTATATTTTTGTCTAATTCATAAATTTACATTTTTTCAGTAATATTAAAACATCAAACACTTAATATTGACAAAAAAGTAAATTATTGTTTTAAAAAATACCATGTAATTTAGTTGAATGAAATAATTCTGTATTCATACTTCCATGAATAATTTCATAAAACTCTAAGAAATAATGGGTTGCCAATTTTAATATTTTCTGTATTTTTCGTTTAAAAAAATAAAAACTGAAAAGACTAAAATCTCCATTTGCAGAAAAGATATATAATAAAAGATAAAAAATAAAACTCCTGGACAAAGTGGAGGCCCAAATGAAAATTTCGCTATGTAACTTAATTAAAAGTGTTTTCTGGCCACTTGCTGCGAAAATTTTTTTTTAATTTTCAGGTCTGTAATTACGTAAAGAGTTGCTTAAAATCTCTCCTATTAACAGATTTTAGAGGCATTTTTTTCAAATGCCTCTAAAATCTGTTAAACGAAAAAGTTGAAGCTCTCCTTTTCAGAGAACGTAGTGCTCAGTGTGGTACTAATAAAATGTAAAAAAATGAAAATTTTTGAAACTGACATTTATTTGAGAAAATCAAAAACAGTATTTTAAACTTGTTTTTTCAAAAGACTGTTGAAAAAAAAACTAAATCACATATTTCATAATGTTGCATATGTTTTTAAACAAGAAACAATATCCTTTTAAATAAAACCGCAACAAAATATGTTCTACAGTACTTGAGATAATGTACTTTAAATGTTTTGACGAAAATCCCAAGTGAGAAATCATGACAGGACTGCCATCTTTGGCGGCCTGTATCTCGGCCCAGGAATTTTTTTGAGCCAAAAAAATATGTATTCCCCCCCCCCCCTTAATTTTGTATGAATTTTAGCATAAGTTAAATTCAAAAAAATACGAGACCATCGTGGTACAGCCCTTGTTAAATTGACATGGATTCTACCCTTTATTTTCTGTTCTTCGTTTTTAGTTATTTTTGTTATCATTTGTCAAGTTCTCCGCCACTAGAAATTGAAAAAAAAAAAAAAAAAAAACTTTCGAAGCCCGATGCACAAGTATTTATTTCACCTATTTCTTTGGATAGATCTCATGCGGCTATTTGACGCATATAACCACAACTATGTTACAGATCATTTCCAAATTTTTTACGAAATTACTAACTGGTTTATAAAACTCATATTAAGAAGTTTCACACGATAGTTCATCCCAGGAAAAAAAACTGCTTTAAACTTGTAACATCATCAGTCTTACCCAACTATGAAATATCGGGTAACTTCTTTACCTGTAAGACGAAAACTTAAAAGTTGCACTTTATCTGCTTTTTTTTCTCTTCTTTCTCTTTGTTAAGGGATCATTAATCATCCATAATTAAAGAACATTTTTAAATGCCAGACAAATCCCTTATCACTGCCTGAAAATATTCATTTGAAGAAGATACTCACAGATTAAAGCAAACAAAGTTCTTATTTATTGTGAAAAATATTTTTGCTCAGACTAAAACTTCTAAAGATAGTAGTAGCTTAGTTAGTTTTTAACTTAAAACAGCTAACTGTTCTAGATGTAATGTAAAAGGCCCTAATTTTCCTTCTTTTTGAGTAATAGAACTAATTATGCGTTGATAAAAATTAGTAGAACTATGTAAAAGATAATTCAGTTCATCAATTAGATTTTCCTTTGCGGTTGTTAAAAAATAATTTTATTCAATACACGTTGCTAAAAAGTATGAAAAACAATTTATATAGAATGCATAGTACTTATATAGAACTGGCAATACAACTTGCTGCTTATTATTGCTATCTAATTACCCTATAACTTGAATGCAACAGTTTAGGGTATAACTTTATATTATGTGGAACAATTTTACAGCACCTTATTTTTCAACCCACGACACACAAAAGAGGGGGGTTGCTTATAAGTTTGACGTGTGTGTGTGCGTGTGTATCTGTGGCAATCTAGCGCCTAAACGGATAGACCATTTTGTAAAAAAAAATGTTCGAAAGGTGATTTGAACGAGAGTGTTCTTAGCTACGTTGCGTCTTCAGATGATATTAATTAACGAAGATATTAATTAAAAACTTCTAAAAGGTTTTTGCGATTTTTGCAGTGAAAACATATTTAAAAATTTTTTAATTTGGTAACAAAACAAAGAGTATTTTTTTCTACGTCTGATGGAATGTATTAGCAACTTCCATGTTTCGTAAAATTTGAATTATAACGTTTTTTTAAGCAGATTTTAATTACGGCTAAGCCTTTATACACGTACGCCTTATACACGTGATTGATAACCGAATTCATTGTCGGCCGACAAGGAAATTAAAAGCAATGATTCAAAATTTTTATTTGTTGCCAGTTTTATGTTATTTCATAAAATATTTCATTTCAATTTTCCCTCTTGATGATACATTTGCGACTCAGTCGGGGTTTTTTTTTTAATTTTTAATTTTTATTAAGTACATTGGACTACAAACGAAACGTTAGAAGACCTCTTGCTGTGCTCTGTTGAAAACATAGAGGTTTCTGCTTTTAATTTCGCAAAAAAAATTTGCAACATTGGCAACCCTGTACTCAACTAAATGTATCATCATCAGTGAAAGCTACTCTCGAGTAGGGAAGAGGGCTGTACCAGGGATTGTTCGGCTTCTAATCTGAATGGAAAAAAAAAAACGAGCTGTCTTCAAGGCGCCATCCAACCGGTCAAAACAAAAATTGGTAGCAATAGGGGACCCTGGAATTTGATAAATGACATGATATTGAAAAAATAATAAAATACAGTTGGCTCTCTGTTTAACGACGCTCCATTTAAGGACTTTCTCTATTTAACGACGGCTTTTCACGGTCCCATCTGGTCCGCCATAGTGTTAAAAGCATTCTATTTAAGGACGCTTTCTACTCAAGGACGATTTTTTGTGGTCCCTTGAAAGTCGTTAAACAGAGAGCCAACTGTAATAGGAATTTAGGGTAGACTGACCACGGAATGAACATTTAAGCGCAATTTCATTTTCTAAAATTCATAGCATTGTTAAGAAATGTAAAATTTGGACATACAGTGAAACCTGTGTAAGTTGACCACTTGCGGTGCAGTACTTTGGTGGTCAACGTAGACAGGTGGTCAACTTATAAAGGGGGTAATGATATTTTTTTTTTTTTGGAATTCTTGCACCATGACACCTTTTGTAATTCTTGCAATTGACACCTACTCTTTCTGCTTAACTCACTTTCATTGTTTAGCATTACTTTGAAACAATAACTTAAGATGTTATTCAAATATTTTTAGAGATTATTTTCCCAGAATGACGTATAATGTGTCGTGCAAATTTAAAATTTCAGAAAATTGATTTAAAAAAAAAAAGCCTTATTGTTTATGAAAAGTTACTCATTTTATATTAATAGTTCCTAAAAATTTATAGCGAATCAAAAATTACAAATTTTTCGCTTAACAATAGAAGAAAAACAAGTTTGGAGAACAAAAGGGTTCTTAGTAGTTTTCCCATGTGGTTAAACTCAAAAGGAGGTTTAGTTATGCTGCTGTTTCATTTAGATGGTAAAATGCTGGTCTGGCATCAGAAATATTCTTGGAAAACTTTAAAAAAATAATAATAAAAAAATAATTTGCTAAATAAAATTTTAACAAATAAACCAAGTGGTCAACTTACAAAGGGTTTTTTACAATACTCCAATCCAAACTTGGTGTTCCTTAGCGGTCAAGATAGACAGGTGGTCAAGATAGAGAGGTGGTCAACTTTACAGGTTTTACTGTATCAGTAAAAACAACTTTAACTTATAGATATTTTTTTTATGTGGGAGAACTTATATAGTTGTGGTCTTGTTTTTTGCAACTGAAATGATGCATAGCAGAGCAACACAGTAATTGAACACTACCAACCAGTAGACAAAACACAACATTTTGCAATCGTTTCCTTTTTGAAAATGTAGATATGGTATAGGTCGGCTTAAAAACATTTTTTTTTTCAACTAAAGTCCAGGACACCCCCCTATTTTTTTTTAACACTTACTAATAGTATTATGCTGTAAAAGTTTTAGCTTCTTACTCACATTTTAAGAGGGTGCTCAATGACAACGTAATTTAACATTAGCCGTAGTATAGGAAATGTCACAAATTTAGAAACGTTTAATTTCCCCAGCTGTTTTTTTTTTTTTTTTTTTGTAAATTCATATTTTATTGCAATGTGTATGCATATTACCCGTGTATATTATAATATATAGCATTGTGTTTTTCAGGTCGAAGTGCTTTTTAACCCCCTGTACCGTTTCCACCTCTTGTGTAAAGACGACAAGAGAATGCATGGTCTTTTAAAGACGTTTAATCAACATATCAATATTTACAGCTATATTACAAATTACAGATTATTTAATGTTACAAAGATATTTTGAACTGCGCGAGCCACACTCCGCGACTCATCTCTCTTTGCATTACGAGAGTCTCCCCTTTTGACCTATTTACTTTCTCTTATATACGGGGATTCGTTTGGCGGGGAATGCACCCCTGTTTACAACAGACAGTCGATGTTGACAAAATGCGTTAAGATCTTTTCCTTCTGCTGTCTGTGGTTTTCAACCGCGTTGACAAGATGGCTGAAAAATGTTCCCTATAGTGTCACAGACATCATATCACACCAAACGGAGAAAGTTTATGTGCACAACAAATGTCCAGCTTCGGATAGAATTCAGCTATTCTGAAGATCTAATTTCGAACATTTCTCAGAAAAGGGGAGCAAAAACCGTATTTACGTGTGGTCTTATACTTATCCAGCTCCCATACTGGTGACAGATATAAAACACCCGCGTAACATGTTTTTCTCACGATGAGTGTGGTATGGGAAAGAATTTCTAGACCGACCCCACACATTGAATCACAACAGCAAACAATCTGGAGAAATCGCATCGGTATACCCCCTCCTCATACTTATAAAGTTTGTGGGATGGCGTTGAGCACCGTCTTTTAGTTGAAATAGGAAGTTAAAATTCTTCCAGTATATTACTGTCCCGATATCTAAAAATATTGAGGGGTGTCCTGTTATCTAGGATAAACTTTTTTTTACATGTATTTTTGCACCACCCTAATATTGGAGTTATTACTTCCGATTCATCTTTAAAAAAAATCAAACGTTAAAAATAAATTTGAAATCAACTAAGAGCTATTCGTTCATTGGAAAGTTTATTCACTTTAAATTCATTTTTCTCATAATTAATATTTCTTAGTTTTGGATAGACATTCCAAAACTAAAAGTTTCCCTTCAGTTTTATGCCAACCGAGGCAATCTAACCCTTTCTCCTCGAGACTTAATTTCTACCAGATTAACACTGGCACCGTTGGATTGGTGACTGGGACACGATAAATATGACGTGGTCAAAACGCCCTCCAAGTAAATCAATACTTCTGGAAGTGCTGGACAAGGATTTACTCGGCTTCTGGTCTGGATAAAAAAATCAGAGCTGTGCTGTCTTCAGGGCCCCATCCAACCGGTTTAACCACAATAGCGGTAGATACGGGGGACTCTGGAGGGTGATATGGTACCCGGTGGCATATAAACGAACTTTACTCTGCTAGAAATTATGTAAAAATTTGGAGACTGCTGATTGGCTACCTCGTGAAAACGTCATCAATCTTCTGAAAAGCTTGTTTTGCAAGTTCTAATTATTGTTTCAACTCGAAATAAGAAGACATGTCTTCTAGACAATATTCGAAGGGAGGGGGAGAATTAAAAACATTCAAATGCGAATTCATAACTTCCAAGGAATGAAATTAGTTCAAGCGCATGGCAGACACATTTGCACCGACTAACCACTCAGGAGTCCTTAAACTATTAGAAGGTCCCTAGCTGAGTAAAGATAGTTTATATGCGTACCGGAGGATACACGACATCCAAGGAAAGCCATTCAATTTTGTCTCGCCTCTCTCAAATTTAATCGGCCCGTAGATATGAATAGATAGAAACAAGCTGTAGGACATCCAGAGGAAGAAGTATTACAATTATCAACTATCACCCACCACAGGCGGCAGTGAGCCGCTGCATGTGGCGAACGGGGGTTGTGAGCGAAGCGAGAAGGGGGCGGAGTCCAATCGTAATCCTCTAGAAAGATTAGTTGGGAAGTCAAAAATACAGAATTTGTGCACGAAAATTTTTCCTGAATCATTTCAATGCTGTGGGAAAAACAAACTGGGCTGCGTGTTTATGATGGAAACAGTCCTAAGTTTTACAGCTCTGTTATGCACTTTACTGCCATTACTTTCTAAGAACCCCTGTGCTTTGTAATTAAGTCTTTGGCTGCGAGTGCAGTTAATTCTCGCATTCCTCCGTTCCGAAGACGTGTCATAAACACTCTCAAGTCATGTTCTCGCACCTGCTAGCACATAAAATCCTTCAACCCCGAGTAAAATCCATAAAGATGAACGTAAAAACAGCGGCAAATTAATTGCTACTGCTTCTGGGAGTGACAACGTGCTATCTTCTATTTCGCGCCAATACTCGCCAGGTGACGCCTCGATCGCCCGAACCGGTAATAACGCCGCACAGTGGCGGATCGGTGGGTGTGCCCCCTCTTCCAATGGAATAACGATAACGTGTTTAATAAAATACATGATTTTGTTTTATTTCCAGGCGGTTTTGTTTTTAGAGCGTATAATGGCCAGTCCATTAATGGAAACTCGGGTTTGGTGAATTGGCTGAAAAATAAAGCAGGCGCTAATAATATCGCTGCCCGTTCGGGGTTACTTGGTATTTAATCACGAACGTCTCGTACGGGGGCAATTATTTTCGGAGACCGGCTGTTAACATTTAAATCATTCTTGGAGTTGCCGTACATAACTCACGCTGGTAATTGTGGGGTTGTTTGTGATGAAAATCTAGTTTTTTCTCTAACGGTTGCGGTACGTTTGTCCTCGATCGATTGGCCGAATTTTGACTCCATTTGAAAAGCGGTTAGGTTGTGTTACTATGTGAAAGCAATAAACGTTAACAAAATGAAATTTATTAGTTGTTCAATGGTGTTTTAACCTAGCAAAAACTCGAGTATTTTTTTTATGTAAGTTGACAGAGGGGAAGTTTACTTATGCAACAAAGAATTTAAGATAACTTTTTTAGCTAAAATAATTTATTTCACTGTTATCTTTTCAACTTTGAGTGAGCAAGGCAGTTGTCTCACTCGAGATGTGGAAGTGGGTGAAAATTTTTTTTTCACCAGCCATTAGTCCTAGACACATATAGTTTATTTTACCTGCGATGTCTTAGTTATGTCATACAGATGATACAAGACAAACAGTCAGGAAATATTTTCGATACAAAGAGAGAAATTACGTATAGGGGTAGAGCGTAAAATCTGGACAGAGGAAATATATTCTAGCCAAAATACTATGTTTTATCGTTAAAATAATTAAAACATTCATATCGTTCATCCATAAAACCCAAAACACAAGAGAACAAAATTCCAGAAATCTACAATTTCTTTTAAAAGCAAAAGATCTTGAGGAGTGGAAGCTCAGAGGATGACTTCCCCATGAAGCTTTCCCGTGACGCAACAATATTATATGCATATTCATGAGCTTGCATTCAAGGCCCTAAAATTGCGCTTTTCGAACTTTAATTTCGAAAAATTTCATATGATCCCACCGCCCTCCATGAAAAATTTCTGGCTACGCCATTGGCTAGGAGTATCACTACAGTTTGACTACTGGATTGTTTTGTCAATGCTGCACATTGGATTGTGCAATGGTTTTTTTTTTTTTTTAAACATGGAAAATTGCTTTTGCATTCCTATCCCTGTAAATTGTTATTTCATGAAGTTCATACTAATGTCTGACTCGGATTAGTTAACTTCCGATCCGTTGATTCCATATGTAAAGATAGGGGTGGGAAAAGCCAGTTTTGCTTGACGATAACGATTATTGACGGTATGCCTATCTAAAAAGTTCTCTTTTAACACGAATATAAACCACCCGTGTCTAATGTAAATATACCGAGCAACACAACACCTGTTTCTTTAGCATTATTTCATACTAAGCTATTTTCTTAAGATAGATTAAATGCTCGCAGTTTGACCTTAGAGACAAAATCATTGAATCTGTGTCCTATTTTCAATCATTTCCGACAATACTTGAAAATCTTTTTTGAAATGTTATATCACTTTGAATATTTTTTAAACAGTTTTGCTTAACTATAAAATCCTATTATGCTAAAACAATTTTATGTTTACTATCGATAAATCAGTTGCGACTCCTATTTCTTATGCAATAAATCAATCAAAAATGTAATACCATTTTCTTCCTTGGAGTTTAAAAAATACATATTTTAATACATATTCAAAACCTTTAATTAAGAAAATAAATCTAAGCGAAAAATGTTCAGCTCTATGCAGAAAAAAAAAAGAAAACTATTTATGAGGTAAAATTCGCCGATGAGGCGAAACTTCCAACAAAATCTTTCAAAACAGTTTTCATTTGCTAACTCCCAATTTTTCTGAAAAATGAATTGGCAACGGGAAGCACTTAAAGATGCAAACAAGGGAAGAAGAAAAAAAGAAGTTTCTCTCACGAGAACTTTTAATGACGTTCCCTCCAAACGGTAATTAACGTTTCTTTTTAAGGGTAAAATGCCCTGGCAGAGAAAGCGAGGTTTTTTTTTTTTCGCCAAGCTCTTTTCAGCAATTTAAATCGCAATTTGCAAATATTTACTCTGAAGAGGGGTTTTCTGAATGAGAGCCTTAGTGCAATTTAAGATACTTTTTAGCTGCGAGCAGAGGTTTCTTCTTATTTTTTTCCCAAAGAATTCTTTCAAATTTGTTTTAAGAGCGATTTAACAGTTCATTAATTAGGAATCATTTGAAAGTTTAAATTACTAAATAATCATTGGCATTCTATAGAACGGACGTTGTTAACGTTTTCCAGAAAGTTGGTCGCATTTCAAAGTCGTTATATTTGTTACTTTACAAGACATTGAATACTTAAATTAACATTAAGTAATTTTTTCTAATGTTGCTGAAAATTAAACTTAATTTAAATACTG
Source organism: Uloborus diversus (assembly GCF_026930045.1). Taxonomy (NCBI): domain Eukaryota; kingdom Metazoa; phylum Arthropoda; class Arachnida; order Araneae; family Uloboridae; genus Uloborus; species Uloborus diversus. The sequence continues at coordinate 8,459,900 of NW_026557876.1, read as the reverse complement.
AAACTGAAAATTAACAAAAACTTTTTCGATCGTTTGTTGTTACTACATCTGCAAGCTAAACTTAATTTAAATACTGAAATTTGACAAAAACGTGATCAATCGGTTGTTGTTAGCATGTTTGCAAGATAAAGTAGTCATTTGCAAATTTATACAGCTGCGACTTAAATTTATTGCATTTGCAGCAAAAAGATTACATTTTCAATTTCCTTTCGCACATCTGCAATTGTTTTTATGCATTTGCAGTTTTATTTAGACATTCGCAACAAAAAGATTAAATTTGCAACTTCTCTTCATACATTTGTGATTTTACTTTACAACACATTGAGTGCTTAAGTTTAGATTGTGTAATGTAGTTTTACTATTACTGCTAACAATTAAAATGTTCAGTTGGCTCTCTGTTTAACGACTTTCTAAAGACCACAAAAACCGTCCTTAAGTAGAAATCGTCGTTAAATAGAATGCTTTTAAAACTAAAGTGGACCATCTGGGGCCGTGAAAAGCCGTCGTTAAATAGAAATCGTCGATAAATAGAATGCTTTTGAAACTAAAGTGGGCCATCTGGGGCCGTGAAAAGCCGTCGTTAAATAGAAATCGTCGTTAAATAGAATGCTTTTGAAACTAAAGTGGACCATCTGGGGCCGTGAAAAGCCGTCGTTAAATAGAGAAAGTCGTTAAATAGAGTGTCGTAAAATAGAGAGCCAACTGTATTTGAAAACTGAAATGTAACATCTTAAACCCCTTTTCGTGTCCCGTTAGTAAGCTTATAAAAATTGATCGAGTATGTACATTTACAACTGAACTTACAACATTAAGTTATACATTTGAAACTGAAAATGGTTGTATTTGCAACTTTATTTTCTGCGCTTGGGAGAAAATGCTGACATTTTCAGCTTCACTTGACACATTTGAAATTTTACTCTGGAGGACATTGATACTTAAATTTTGTTTAATTTCCCCTAATTCTGCTGAAAATAAAAAGATAAATTTTATAAAACTTAGATCAAATGTAGTTTTGGGAAAAAAACTGATTAAATTTGCCCCTTGACCTCATACATTTGCCACTTTATTTGATACATTTGAAATTGAAAACCATTACATTTGCAACTTTAGTTTATCCATTTGGAACTGAAAATGATTTTGTATGTGCAACTTCATTTTGCATATTTGAAATATCCTTTTTTACATTTGCAATTTTTCTTTACAAATCAGTGAATTCTTAAACTTGGATTATGTGTAACTCTCCGTAATGTGGCTCAAAATTAAAATATATTTGAACACTCAAATTCATCAAAACGTGTATCAATCTTTTTTGCTTGTTGGTTTGAAAAAAAATCATTGGTGTAACTTTCCTTTTTCAACCTTTCCTTACTAATACATTTACAACTTAAAATTATTGCTTCTTTCCTTTATACATTTGCTAAAGAAAACGGTTACACATGCCCCTTTACTATTTGCAATTGAAAGCGATAACATTTGCAACTTTAAATGAAAAATAATCATATAAGCTTTGTGCTACAATATGATTAAAGTGTAAAACCAACGTAAATAAAGCACAAATTTTGAAGAAAATACAGCATATAGCTATTTCAAGGATACAATGGAGCCTCTTCATCAGTGCAAGTCGCGAACCGTCGTCGAAGCGAAATTCACGAGAGAACTGAAGTTCAATTCTCTCGCGACTTTCGGTTGCTTTGGTGAGCTTTTTGCACTGATGAAGAGGTTCCATTGTAGCCTTGAAATAGCTATATGCTGTATTTTCTTCAAAATTTGTGCTTTATTTACGTTGGTTTTTCACTTTAATCATTTGCAACTTTACTTTATGCATTTGTAGTTTATTTCAAAAGACATTGGATACTTAAATACTTTTATTATGAATAATTTTCCTAATGTTTTAGAAAAATTAAGTTTTTTGAAGACTAAGATTTAGCAAAGATGAATTTTTACTTTTTTTTTACTTTTTCATTTAGTTATTTAGTTCATACTCTTCGTTTCTCATATTTTTTTTTTTAGAAAAAAAAAATGTTTGCATTTGCAACTTTATTTTATATATTTGCTACATACGATTGCAACTTAACCTTAAGACAAGGAGTACTTAAGCTCAAATTTAATACAATTTGCCCTACTACTGACGAAAATCAAACATTATTTGAAAACTGAAATTTAGCGAACCTTTGTGATGGGGTACTGTGTGCAGTGCTGGCCAAATTATTAGACTAAAGAGTTTTTTTTTTTTTGTTTTATGTTTTTTGTACACTATTTGCAATAAAATACTATTTATTTTACTGTTAAAGTTCAAAACATACTGTACACTAATTATTACGTTATTTAAGCATAATTTAATGTTTGCAGGTGGCAGCTCTGTCTGCTTTGTTTATGTTCTTTGTTTATCTAACTACCAGGAACATAACCTCAATTAGCTTAAACAGTTCGCGAGTTCTTTTTATTAGTGTGTTCTCTTACATTTAAAGTTAGTTTTAGGTAATTAGTGAGTATGTATATGTGAGTATATATAATAGTGAGTATAAACATTTTTTACCTCCTTTTTTAAAAAAATAAGAAATGGTGTAAACCTTGTGAAAAGTATGCCAAAAAAACTTAAATTGCTCATCAAGAACAAGGGAATGCATACTAAATATTAGATAATTATTTCACTGTTCGTTAATGTGTCTATAGTTATGTAATCAATAAAGAATTTGCTTTTAAAACAATCTTAGTCTAATAATTTGGCCAGCACTGTATTGGTTTCTCACCATTTGCTGACCTATTGAACTCCCGAAGAGTTGGCGTCTATATTTTCTTGGAGCACCTCTATTAGCAGATAGCCATTGCCACGAAAATTTTGGCACCAATTAGTGAAACCTTGATCGTTCGTCTCTCGCTAGTGCGTTTGCAAGAAAATCGTCAAGTTTTATAGACGGATGTAAGCCAAATGAATATTTCATTAATTGTTGTCATAGTATTAAAATTGCTAGCATAAAGATACCCCAATATAAACCGAAAGAGAAAAAACTCTTTTACCAAGTTCAATCATAACACTGAAAAAGCTTAGTAAAATACTACAAATTATATCTAATTCAATAACAAAACTTAAAACTACGTAATGTCAAGTTGAGCATTTCGGCACCAAACTTGCAGCAATTTTAAAATATTGAAAAAACTTTTTTGAGGCATTCAATAATCAAGATTTTTGTTCGGAAATTTCCTTCGCATAAATAAAACATCTCAATATTTACCTATGTCGAACAGAGAATTTCAGTATTTTTGTGAATATTGGTTGTATGCCTTTTATACTGATATATAATATCTTTATTATAATTCCTGTGAGAAAAATAGGGACTCTCTTTTAAATCTATTAACTTTTTAACCCGAGATTGCTCGCTCAGGGTATGACATACCCACATCTTCGCTTTCAATCAAATTTCTCCCCACCTTTTTTTTTTTTTTTTTTTTGGAAGTGGACGATTCCTTGAGTAGCTGACCCATAGGTCATAACCCTGAAGGGGTAGAAACGGTGGGGACATACTAAAATTAGTTTGTTTGGAATTGACTTCTACAGGTGTGTCATATCCTGCGCGAGTGTATCTGCTACAGTTCTGAACTAAAGCATACGCAATGCTTCCAAGAGACTTAAAATTAAAACTAGGATCTAGTGAAGACATTGCATCCCCTGCTAAAAAAGCAAAGTCAACGTACAAAAGCTGTACTGAAAGCCCCAATATAAAAGACAAAAATCAAATTTGTGCGTGAAAAATGTGACAAAAACATTTGCATGGACCTTATGGCACGCATTTGCAAAAAATGTAGAAATTGAATGCAAATCTTTTAAGAAAGTATTTTATAATCATACTCTTTTCTCTTATTTGCATTTTCAACCTTTTTGAAAAAAAAAAATTGAACTCAAGAATAATAAAAAAACCTCCACGGGTATGAGATCACTCTCGTTCGTTTTGGTCGCGCGAGCAATCTTGGGTTAAAAGAATTTTCCCAACTTAAATTATTTGCTACATTTGAGCACTTTTTAATTGAATATTTCAGAAAGAGGGTGTTGATTTATTTTAAATCAGCAGGACATACGCCGCTTCTAAAATTAGCGATTTTTTTGTGCTGATTACCGATGACTTAGAAATTTCACAGTGCTGTGCTATCTACTACTCCCATTTACCTAAAAAAAAAGCGAAATTTCGACCTTCCCTACTAAAACCAGTACCAAATATCATTCAAAAATGCACTATAGGATGAATTAACTTTGAAAGCATGCGTGGTTACTTAAAAACGTGGGATCCTGCTTTTAAATAACGGGAAATACAAACATTTTCAAAGTGCAGGGGAAAAATGTAAACATACCCATTCAATATGTAAAATGACACAACGTATATGAAGTACAAATAAAAGATTTCTAGGAGATCCGGGACACAAAAATCGTCAAATTTTGCAAATTTTTTTTAATAATTAAAAAAATTACTCCGTTTTTTCTGCTTAAAAGGACGTTTGAATCGTGTTTCTATCTTTATTAGAACAAAAGATATAATTATTTTTGTTGCCCGCACCTGACTAATGTGTACTTAACTTTAAAACTTTCAAGGCGTTTTTCTCCATGATGCAATTTTTCCCGATTTCTTGCATTCAAACTCTTATAAGTTAGGAACCAATGAAGATAAAGTAATGAAATTTGGATCATGTCTTTTTCAAACAGTTTATTTTAATTTTTATTCGGCGGTTTTGAAAAAAAAAAAAACGTTTACTGCAATAAATATGTTTTTTTTTAAGTATCTTTGAATTTTTCGAAATTTTTCTTCAAATATTTTTTATTGAATCAATATTTTTAAAATTGCCGAATAAAAATTAAAGCTTAGATATTTGTGCACACTTTTTTGAAAAAAAAAATTAAATTTGATCAACAATATTTTGAGTTATAGAAATTTAAAGCAACCCCATTAAAAAAAAACACACAAATTAAATTTAAATAAATTTGTAATTTTCATATTTATGTTGTGATTTTGCTTATTAATTAGATGGTGAATCAGTGTAAAAAAATTCAAAACTCCAAAATATATAATAAAAAAATTTCAAAATGTGTCGCGGACCCCCTTAAAAAAAGAGTTAAAAAGAGTAAAGAATGAATGCTTCATTCTTCTTTTATGCACTGATGAAGGGGCTTGCTTTTGATAGCCCCGAAACAGCTGATTACCAAGTTTTTAACTCTCTTTTAAATAAAGTAAGACATAACGTCGAAAAGCACAAATTGCAGATTACTACAGACACGTGTTTCGGCGTTACAAGGAACGTCTTTTTCAATGCAAAAAGAAATTACTTTTGTGGGATGTCTTTTCATCCATAAATTGAGAAAAATGAAGTTTTCAAAAAGGAGTACATTCATGCTTTCAAATTTTCTTGAAATCCTTTGTTTCAAATTGTGTGCTGCAATATTTTATACTCAAAAATGAGTACATAATACTCAGTTTTGAAATTATTACACATTAAAAAATGAGGACAAATGCCTCAAAAATGAGCACACAAGTTGATCCGAGTATTTGAATGTTTCAAATTTGAACAGCACGTAGTCGGAGCCATTTTGACTCGCGATATGTTAAAATTTGAGTACTTTTTCGTCTTTTTGAGATTGCTGTTTTTGGAGTGTATGCTGATTTCTTTTTGAATTGCAAAAGGAGTTCCTTGTTACGCTGAAACACGTGTCTTCAGCAATCTGCAATTTGTATTTTTCGACGTTATTTTTTACTTTACTTTTCAGCACAAAGGTATTTATTTATCTCTTTTAAATGCTTTTGTACCTGGACGACCAAGCCTCGCTCGGCTTTAAAAGAATTATTTTTTGTCAGCTCATGTTTTTCTAAGGTTCAATACTTTTCCAAATATGCTTGAAAAGCTTCACGTTAACGAAATATTAAGCACTCAACCTTCTTATAACACTAAAGTACCAAACAAAGAAGATTCTGAATGTAATTAAATCAACATTTTGCTTTAAACTGTCTGTCACATTTGTTTCCACAATACAATTTTCTTGTCAGTAATTAAAATATTTTGACCTTGGAGCCAGTTTTGCTGTGGTGAAATCGGTTTTTAACGGAATACTTCCTTTCATACTATGATGCGTTTCACGATTTTATTCCAATCGAGATTTTCTGTTTGAATAAGTACTTTTAGTGCAGTTGGTCACTTTACGCCAGAAAATGCTACATACAGCATGATATCCATCCAAACTGATGATCCACAAACCATTCCAACAAATGATAACAATTGTCTTAACAAAACATAAACAGTCTCAAGACTTACGTTTCTTCGAAATAAAATTTAGATGCGTGATTTAAAAAACATGTTAAACTATTTGAAGTGTAGAAAGAAAATAAATAAATAAAATAAAATAGGACGGTCAAGCAATAGTTTCACTTAAAAAAGAAAAAAGCCTTACATCGACTTACATAATGCTTTTGAATTTGGTTTCAGCTAAGTGTGTTTGAAATTAGCCAAAGTGGCCAATATCAGCCAAGCCTGGCAACCCTAAGCAAGTTTAAGAGTCATTTTTTTTAAAGCTGGACAAAGTGAATGGGAGCCTGATAGTTGACAATTTCGATTTTCCTGAAACTTTCAGAATATGTTGCTAGTATTGTGATAAGACAAACTGTAGCTTCTTTCTTCTCAAATTTGACTTGTTGGCAATTCAGTGGAGGTCAAAGTTTAAGGACGTGAGAAAAAAGAGCTTAATATATGATTCCTTTGCTTCAAAACCAATGAGTGTACCAAGCCAAATTTTTTTTTTTTGTGGATACTACTTGATACTAGGTACATGCTAGCCGAAATATTTTGGTCGCTCATTCATGGCTTTGAGGGCAAAGGTCAATTGAAAATGCTATTTTTTTTACTTTTTTGCCTTGTTTGGGCCCGGATATCTGCTAAAGCCGTGAGTAACCCTCGGAAATAAGTATATACCTAACTACTCACCACAGTATAGTACTAAGAAAAACATGAAATATCATGGGTTACTCTTTGCTTTAGTAGTTAAACGGTCTCAAAGTCGATGATTTTTTAAAAATAGCCAAGTTTAGACGTCAATAACTCTGATCGCGACGCATCAACAACTTTGGGACACAGCTGTAGTTATAGTCCAAGTGGTCTATTTTAAGGTCCAGGTTAGAAACCCATGGCAACTAATAAACTTTTTTAGTTATACGGCCTCAAAGTTGAAAATTTGAGCTATAATTTCATTTTTTTTTTTTCAATTACTCTATGATTGGTGAGTTAGTAACTTAGAAAAACATCTGTAATTACATTCAAAGTGATATAGTTTTAGACTCAGGCCAGAAAACTTTGGGATCTAATCATCTTGCTTAACACTCCGTCGGGCGCAATATGTTGTAGAACATGATCGGGCGCATTGAGCCTGGGAAGCACACTTTGATCTACTGATCTTCTACGCATGTTCACATTTTCTTACGAAAAAATTGTCAACTACAAACACCAAAGAATAGAAATAAAAGTTTTCCATGATTTTCGAATGTAACATAAGTTTATTTGAGAAAATGAATATACATTGATTGAAGCTATTGAGGTGGCGTGGCTAACTAAAGAATTCGAGCTGTGCCTAATAGATCAGTTGCGCCCGACGAGTGTTAATTAAACGGTCTCACAAAAATGATAATTTTAACATAAAGTGTCAAGTTTCAACTAAGCTAATGCACGAAAACAAGACTTTCAAACACAGCTGTAATTGTGCTCCAAGTGATGTAGTTTTAGAATCTGCTTCATACCCATGACACTTTTAAAATTTCAAAAAAATATATTTTTAATTCGAACTTTTACTTGTTCAATATAGTTAATAGCACGTGTTGAGTTTTCTCCTTTTTCAAAATGTATTTCTGATTTTTTTAAAAGTTTCGTACTTTATTTTATAGATGGCAGCATTAAATTATATGTAAAACTTATAAAACCGGATGGTAGTGGCTGATGTAGCCATTTTAAACAAACAACACTGAACCGAAGCTTTGAAAGGCGGAGCATTCAAAACAAAATCTATCAACAACCAGCTTTTTTTAAATTTTTAGCAGAGAGAATGTTGGCCAGATATTGTGTAAAGGTAAGGTACTGCTTTTTTTTTATGTTAACCAACTATTTTTTCATTTAAGTAGTTTACAAGTACTAGTGTTCAAATAGTTGTACTATTTTAATGAGACTTAACACGTGGTTTAGTAACAAACTGTATATAGTTTAACAAAATATGTTCAATTGAAAGTAAGGTAGACAAAAATTGATTCAAGTTTCAAAAAATAATCAATATAATTTTTTTCTCGTTAGTCAAATAAAATATTTTCTGAAAATTGTGGGCAAAGAATCAAGGTAGAAAATGTTTGAGACCTATTTTCGTGTTGATTTACTTTTTTTCTTTTTTAACAGAAAAAAAACCACTGTATTAGTGGACCGCTATTGTTCAGGTCTGATATTTTACTTTACCCCTAAGTTGCATATGAGAAGTACAAAAAATATGCTTAGTGCACCAAACAAGGCCATCCTAAGTTCGTGACCTCATTTATGATTGACTACTCCAACTTTTGCACATTCATTAGATAACATATTTCCATGGAAAAAATATAATTTTCAATTACGTTTTCCTACACTGTTCTAAAAAAGAAAGGCAAATTGGCTAAACTAGGAACATTGGTCTCCAACTCTGAAAAAAAAAACCTCCGAAAAGAAACCATTCTCTGTTGCCAATAGGATAGCATATTAAAACACATTTGACACGTTCAATAAACTTGTAAAAAAAATCAAATTTCCTTCAGCGGAAAGGTGAAAGTACAATTGTCACATTTAAGACACTGATAAATTGGCATTTTATGATTTTTGGTCACTCAGCACAGTTCGTAGACATATGTTTAGCGTAGGCAAGACAGGATCATATCCTCCACCCCATCACCCGGTGTCCTAGTGAGGACACTGGGCTGATAAGGCTAACCATGACCTTAATGGGCAAAAATATGTTTTTCTAGGTTAAAAAATCAAAGGAAAAAGCAACGGTTCACAGCGGCATTTATGTTTTTTTAATTCTTCAACTACATAGATTGGGCTTCAAGAAAAATAAAGAACTATTTTTAAATACTTATAAACGACAGTTAACCATAACGAAACAAAATTTAAAATCACGCTGTCTTGACGTCATCTACATGAACTACATCACTTAGGGTATGATTACAACTGTTTTTCGAAGTTACTAACTCATCAGTCATAGAGTAATTGAAAAAAAATAAGTTGAAATTATAGATCAAATTTTCAACTTTGAGACCGTGTAACTAAAAAAGTTTATTAGTTGCCATGGGTTTCTAACCTGGACCTTAAAATAGACCACTTCGACTATAACTACAGCTGTGTCCCAAAGTTGTTGATGCGTCGCGATCAGAGTTATTGACGTCTAAACTTGGCTATTTTTAAAAAATCATCGACTTTGAGACCGTTTAACTGCTAAAGCAAAGAGTAACCCTTGCTATTTCATGTTTTTCTTAGTACTATACTGTGGTGAGTAGTTAGGTATATACTTATTTTCGAGGGTTACTCACGGCTTTAGCAGATATCCGGGCCCAAACAGGGCAAAAAAACTTTAAAAAATAGCATTTTCAATTGACCTTTGCCCTCAAAGCCATGAATGAGCGACCAAAATATTTCGGCTAGCATGTACCTAGTATCAAGTAGTATCCACATAAAAAAAATTGGCTTGCTACACCCATTGGTTTTGAAGCAAAGCAATCATATATTAAGCTCTTTTTTCTCACGTTCTTAAACTTTGACCTCTACTCAAGGGCAAACAAATCAGTTTTTTAAAAAAATAAACTTCACTTTTTCTTATCATAGTACCACTAACACATCCTGAAATTTTTACGAAAATCGAAGACATCAACTATCAAAAGTGTCCAAGCTTAAAAAAAATGACTCTTAAAGCTTTAAAGCGAGAAAAGACAAATTTTCACTGTTATGGTTGCAAATCGTCTGCCTGATGCGTCAATTCACAGTTTACTTGAAGGCTTAACTCAATTAGACTTTGTATTAAAAAACCTTTTTTTTTTGTAAAAAATCGCGTTTTTACAGAAAAAACACTGATGTAGATCAACTTAGAATGCTAATTTACAATTAAATCCAAAATTTCATCTAAATCGTTAGAGCCGTTTTCGAGATACGAAATATATACATAAACACAAGAATTGCTCGTTTAAATATATAAGATTTGTACTTTATTTAAGTTGTGTCATTTAACTTATTCCACAGCACAAAGTTTTCGACTCGTTTTTTACGATAAACCTATTCAATTAATCAATAGACATAATTGTGAATCAACACAGAACAAATCGAAACATTTATTTAGCCTTCTTTCATTGATGAACCTACTGTACTTTACGATACTTTTCTAGCTATTCAGCTAATTACAAACGTTCAAAAATAAAATTTCAAAATAATGCGGAAAATGCTGAAATTATTCAGCTAAATTAAAAAGATGATTCATTTATGCATAATTAAGTTTATACCAACATCCAATTATACCAAAACTTTCGGTTTTAAATTTATGAACTTGCTGTTATTTAATGTCAGATTTAATACGCTATGAAATGGGCATCGAAGCTACGCCATCTACGCACGAAAAGAAAGCATTTGAATATTTTCTCCCAATATTTTCTTCTAGTAAACCTTAATATTTAATCTCCCCCTAAACTAATATCCCTCTTAATCGCCCATTTCCGTTGGGAGATTCGGTAAATGTATAATTTATTTCATTTTGGGAGATTATTCTTAAAAATAACCGACGAATGAACTTCGCGAGCAAAAATGTCTTGTTTGGAATTATCAGATTTTTAATATCTTTTCTAAAGACTGTTTCCCCATTCAGCAAACAGAAATAGATAAACGAATTTTTGCTCTCTACTTTGAAAATTACTTTAATAATATGCTCCAGTCTCTGAATCAACGAAACGACTGCAAATCCTTCATTTAATAACCATAATTTATTATTTCGATTTAATATGGTCGTGCCGAAGAATAATAACACTTTTGAAAATACTGCATTTGAATTAAAAAAAATAATAATAAAAAAACTATATTGTACATAAAAGGAGTTATTTATAATATGTGTTTACTTAAAAGATTTTATTCAACTTCAATTATATTTTTGATTAGATTCCATTAAAACATTTTTTTAGTTATGAAGATGGGAAATACTGAGTATTACCATTAAATATACTTTTTTTTTTCTTCGAAATATCCCTGTTCTCTCGTTTTGCATTACAAATAACAGTTTTTAATTAAATATCGATTTATCAGTAAAACCATTTAAATAAATCATCGCAGTGACTATTTAATCGCATAAATTTGCAAAGAAACTTGTTTTGTTTTTTTAATGAACCCCCTTTTAGCCTATTTTCCTAGTAAAAGTCAGACAAAGAAGAAAAAAGCTTGTCGCGAAAAACAAAAAAAATTCAAAAATAAATTAAATAACTCAATAAATATTGAAAATTAAAAATTGGAAAGTAAGGTATTGAGATGAGGAAAATGTCTGTTGGTCTGTCTGACTGTCTGTTTCCCCTTTTTGGGGGAACAGACAGTCAGACAGACACAACTTTTTAATGAATAGTCCGATTCGAATATATATATATATTTTTTTTTGTTCGAACGATCTCGGCGATTTCATTTTTTTCTTTGAACAATTTGAACGTTCAATTTTGAACAGCTCAAAAAAACTTAGCATTAGCGCGTACTGAAAAATTTAAGGAAATATAAATCCCGAACTTAGTGGCGAATTTGTTTTAAACAAACCTTGTAGGAAAAAGTTTTTCCAATATAGAAAATATCTTTTAGATTTGAACAATTTTCCGCTCAATTTTGAACAGTTCGAATCCCTTAAGATTAGCGCCTATGGCGAAACTAAAAGCTAATATAGATCCCGAACTAAAAGGCGAATTTACTTTAAGCAAATTTTGTTGGAAATAGCTCTTGCAGACCAACACCCGACTCTTGACTCCTATATTTTTAGGCCTGTTGACTCCGACTCCTGTACCCGAATACCAGTCGGACTCCGACTCCACGACTCTGACTCCGTAGCTTTTGCAAAAATATAGACACGGAGGGGAAACGATTGACTCCGACTCTTGGAAATTTAAAGTCTTCGATCCCAAAATAACTCCGACTCCTCAATTATTGGCAGATGTGCGGACTTTAGGGGATAATGACGGATTTCTACTCCGAGTCTTTGAATTAAAAACCTTCGACTCCTGACTCTTTCACCCCAAAATGAAATTGACTCCCACCCCTACACCGAATTCATGGTTTTACTTTGAAATAATTATTGTTGATACGATTTGTTTTTATTTTCGTCGTAAAGTTTTAATTCATGCATTCAGTGTTTGGCGGAGAAATTCGGAGTCCTTTACGTTTCTACACACACACACATATATATATATATATATATATATATATATATATATATATATATATATATATATATATATATATATATATATATATATATATATATATATATATATATATATATATAATGATTATTTCTATAAAAACACAATTTTTTTATTACTTCTTTAAGTTCACGTTTTATTGTTTTTATTAATTTTTGAAAGTACATTTATTCATTTTAAAAATTATTCCTTGGCAACAGGGAAAAAACAAGCCTTTTTTTGACACAATGTAGTTATTTTAATGAGCTTATTATTTTTCATTATTTTTTCTTTTCTTTTGAAAGGGATTAAAGTTTTTTTTTTTTAATGGAAAAATATATAAGCTACTTTGTTTAAACTTTGCTTCTACTTTATTTGTTCTTTAATTTATCTTTTACGCATCTATTTCTTCAGATAGAAGGCATATTTTATTTCTAAAGATCAAGTTAAAATGTTAAAAAGTTACGTTTGAAATCTTTTGCGATTTTAGTTAATTTTAATAATATTGATCAGATACTAAAAAGACGATATATTAGTATACGGGAAAGTAGGCTCGTCTAGTTCTAGACGGAATTTCTTGTTCAATTAGGCTACTTTAAAGGATGACTTTAAATCCAAAAGCCAACTTTTCTGCATTGAAGAAGGTGTTTTCTCTAAACTCCGAAGCACGTCAGAAGTTTCTTTTGCCAATTTATGCGGTTTAACGTTGTTATATTTTCTTAAGCTAGATCATAAACTAGTTTATCTTTTGCGACACGTATTATATGCATACTAGCTGCGTCGCCCGGCTTTGCACGGTCCACCTCGAAAATAAAAGTTATGTCAAGTGACGCGAGTTCAACAGTCAGGGTTGAACCAAAACAAAAAAAGTCAGCGAAATTGTACGGCAGAGTGCGGAAAACCCCCAAAAAGTAAACATTTTAAATCCCTTGATTACAGGAAAAGCCGCAAAACAAAAACAAGAATTTTACTTGCTCATATTCGAGAAAATAAAATGGCAACAGATATTTCATCTCAATGATTTTCTTCACCGCTATACATTTTAATGAAAGCGTTGTTGCGGAAAGTTGAGGTGAAGCACTGAATAATAATTTGAATGGAGGAAAGCCTTCGAAAAATAGGGATTTCATGTCGAAATTTGAGTGTCATAATTAATAGTTTTTAATTGATATCTCCCCCCGCTAATTATTATTGGAGGATTATGTTAAGTAGCCAAACATGAAGACGGGAAGATGACGAATCCATCGATACCTGGTTCGATGGTCAGTTCAATGTCGTTCAGAAGTAGAAACTTGAACATAGATACATAGGTACATACATAGATACATACGCTCGGTTTTTAATTATATAACATTGTTACGAAGAGTTGAGATGAAGCACTGAATAATAATTTGAATGGAGGAAAGCCTTCGAAAAATAAGGATTTCATGTCGAAATCCGAGTGTCATAATTAATAGTTTTTGATTGATATCTCCGCTCATTATTATCGGAGGATTATGTTAAGTAGCCAAACATGAAGACGGGAAGATGACGAATCCATCGATACCTGGTTCGATGGTCAGTTCAATGTCATTCAGAAGTAGAAACTTGAACATAGATACATAGGTACATACATAGATACATACGCTCGGTTTTTAATTATATAAGATTGTTACGAAGAGTTGAGATGAAGCACTGAATAATAATTTGAATGGAGGAAAGCCTTCGAAAAATAGGGATTTCATGTCGAAATTTGAGTGTCATAATTAATAGTTTTTGATTGATATCTCCGCTCATTATTATCGGAGGATTATGTTAAATAGCCAAACATGAAGACGGGAAGATGCAGTTCACTGTCGTTCAGGAGAAGAAGCTTGGACATAAATAGATATGCTCAGTTTTTAATTATATAAGAGATTAGATATTCGTACTTATTAGATTATCGCCATTATTAGGATTTACTTGAATTAAATGCGTATTTTTAACCCCCGACACACAAGTGTAGGGGGGTTATAAGTTTGACGTGTGTGTGCGTGTGTATCTGTGGCATTCTAGCGCCTAAACGGATGAACCGATTTTGAAAAATTTAAATTTTCGGAAGGGGAGTTGATCGAGAGTGTTTTTAGCTAGGTTGCATCTTTGGATGGCATTATTTAACGAAGATATTAATTAAAAACCTCTAAAGGATTTTTTCGCGATTTTTGCAGTGAAAGTATAGATTAAAATTTTAAAATTTAGTACCAAAATAAAGAGAATTTTTTTCCGCGATCGATAGAACGTGTTTGGAACTTCCATGTTTCATAGAACTCGAATTATAACGTTTTTTTTAAAGCTTGTTTTAATAACGGCTAAGCCTTTATTCATGTGATTGATAACAGAATTCACTGTTGGCCGTCAAGGAAATAAAACGCAATGATTAAAAATTTTTATCTGTTGCTAGTTTATATTTAATAGCAAATAAAATGCTTGACATTGATTTTCTTTTCTTTACTAATAATAAAGTAGAATGTCCCTCTGTCTGTCAGGATCTCTGTGACGCGCATAGCGCCTAGACCGTTCGGCCGATTTTCATGAAATTTGGCACAAAGTTAGTTTGTAGCATGGGGGTGCACCTCGAAGCGATTTTCCGAAAATTCGATTTTGTTCTTTTTCTATACCAATTTTTAAAAAAAATTTCCGAGCAAATTATCACAACGTGGAATAGTAAATTACGAAATCATCATAACGTGGATCCGTAACATGGGAGATCCGTTTAACATAGCCAATTGGCGAGAACTTCATCATCCATTATTTTTTAATATACAGGCGAACCAAATGACCTTCAAATTTTCTACTACGGGCAAAGCCGTGCGGGTGCCACTAATCTTTACTAATAATAAAGCTGAAAGTCTCTCTGTCCGGAGGATGTCTGGATGTCTGTAGGATGTCTTTGACGCGCATAGCGCCTAAACCGTTCGGCCGATTTTCATGAAGTTTAACACAAAGTTAGTATATAGCATGGGGGTGGGCACCTCGAAGCGATTTTTCGAAAATTCGATGTGGTTCTTTTTCTATTCCAATTTTAAGAAAAAAAAATATCATAAGATGGACGAGTAAACTACGAAGTTATCATAACGTGGAACCGAAACCTGGGCACAAGCCAATTGGCGAGATACGAAATTATCAAAACGTGGAACTGTAAGATGGGTACAAGCCAACTGGCGAGAAAATTCACCATACATTATTTGTAAATATACAGGCGAACCAAAAGACCTTTTGATTTTTCTATTACGGGCAAAGCCGTGCGGTTATCACTAGTTAATAATATAAGGCTTTTAAAAGGATTTTCAATTTTCCCTCTTGATTCTACAGTTGCGACTCAGTCGGGGTTTTTTTTAATTTTTAATTATATCGTTGCTTGTTTCACACTGATTTCATCATTTCACTTTGAACTTAAATCGCATATTTTGCACTTAAATGAAATCTGAAATCATAAGAATTTGTCATACTACAACATGTAATGCTTTAATAAGCTTTCATCATTTCGCTTTAAACGTAATACAAACATTTCGTAATTACGCGAATCGTAAAATAATGATAAACGTCATTAGTCTTAATTGCCGTACTTCTTTTAAACGCTTCCATTATTTAACTTTGAGTTTAATTCAAGCATTTCGTGATTAAATGAACTATAAAACAGAATAAGACGTAATAAGACGTTAATGTGTACTTCTTTAAAATGCCTTAATAATTTCGCTTCAAATATTCATCAAATATTACACAATCTTACCAATAATTAACACTTTTTCATTAAAATGAACTATTTAATGTTTGAATTACATTTAAAAATAAATTAAAAGAGCATTTTAAAGAAAGGACGCATTTAAGTCTAATAATTTCTTATCATGATTTTGTAGTTCATTTAAAGAAATCGCCCTGATTTACGTTCAAATAGAAACGATGAAATCATTTTAAGATGTACACATTTAAGTTGAAAGAAATTATAAAAGGACTTCAAAGAAAGTACACATTTAAGCTGAAAGAAATTATAAAAGTACTCTAAAGAAAGTACACATTTAAGTCTAATAATTTCTTACCATGATTTTATAGTTTATTTACGTAAAACCTGTTTGATTTAAGTTCAAAGCGAAATGATGAAATAATTTTAAGATGTACACATTTAAGTTGAAAGAAATTATAAAAGGACTTCAAAGAAAGTACACATTTAAGCTGAAAGAAATTATAAAAGTACTCTAAAGAAAGTACACATTTAAGTCTAATAATTTCTTACCATGATTTTATAGTTTATTTACGTAAAACCTGTTTGATTTAAGTTCAAAGCGAAATGATGAAATAATTTTAAGATGTACGCATTTAAGTTGAAAGAAATTATAAAAGGAATTCAGAGAAAGTACACATTTAAGCTGAAAGAAATTATAAAAGTACTCTAAAGAAAGTACACATTTAAGTCTAATAATTTCTTACCATGATTTTATAGTTTATTTACGTAAAACCTGTTTGATTTAAGTTCAAAGCGAAATGATGAAATAATTTTAAGATGTACGCATTTAAGTTGAAAGAAATTATAAAAGGAATTCAGAGAAAGTACACATTTAAGCTGAAAGAAATTATAAAAGTACTCTAAAGAAAGTACACATTTAAGTCTAATAATTTCTTACCATGATTTTATAGTTTATTTACGTAAAACCTGTTTGATTTAAGTTCAAAGAGAAATGATGAAATAATTTTAAGATGTACGCATTTAAGTTGAAAGAAATTATAAAAGGAATTCAGAGAAAGTACACATTTAAATCTAATAAATTCTTACCATGATTTTATAGTTCATTTAAGCAAAGTCTGTGATTGACGTTCAAACAGAAACGGCAAAATCCTTTCAAGACTTATACATTTACACCGGAAGAAATTATGAAAGCATTTTTAAGAAAGTATATACTTAAGTCCAAAATTATCATGATTTTACTCTGAATTTACGTAGAAATAGTCTGATGTACATTCAAAGCGAAATGATGAAATCAGTTTAAGATTTGCACGTTAAATTTAAATTCTTATCAAGATTTCATAGCTCTCTAACTTTCGAAAAAGAAAGAAAATAAAGCTTGTAAGATTTCGAAAAAGGAGAATTTGTCGAAGTTACATTTCGTGTGTATGAATCGATTCCTTAAAGACAGTACCCGAAAACCTTCAAAAAAAAAAATCCATTTTTATGGAATCAAATTTTTTAAATCAAGAGTTATTAAACAACATAAAAAGTAACTAAATTCAACTAGGAAAAAAATCAAATATGTGATCATCGGATTAAAAACATTTTTGAGTGCGCTTGCTCAAACCGTCAGTTTTTAGCACTCATATTTCTTTTCTAGAAAATTACTTTACATATTGCACTGATTCATATTGCACAATATTTTATTTATATGCTCATAATTATACTGAAGTGAAGTTTCTGCTTTAGGATTCATACCTTTAATTAAACAGCTGTTTTTATGGTCAAAAATAAGTTTTTTTTTAATTAAAAAAGTTAATGTTGGTTGAAATTTAACTAATCCTGAAATAAACAGAATTGTCTTAATATTTCCCTTTAGCAAACTCTAAGAAATGTATCTTAAAAACACTGAAAGCTGCAAGTTTCTCTCATTAAAACCTTTTGAAAAAAATTGCATTAAGTTTAGCAATTTAACATTAGGCCTGCCAAGAGTGCCTCCCTCCAAATTCAATGCGCAAATCTCCCCCCCCCCCCTTTCCTCAACCCTTTTTCCCTTTTTTGTTATTTTTTTTAGCTCTCTCTTTTATTTTATATATATTTTTTATTTTTATTATCAAACTTTCAGTATCATTTCCTCATTCATTTATTTTTAATTATTAATTTATTATTATTATTATTTCATTAGAAACATTTTGTGTTTTGTCAACGATATACACACACATGCACACACCAATTAAACAAATAAATGAAATAAAATATAAAGAGGGTAAAATAAATTGAATAATTTAAATTAAAAATAAATCAATAAATAAATTTAGATAAAATAATTCAAAAAAAAAAATTAAAAATTCCCCCGAAAACTTCTGACGGCGCCGCTTGTGCTATATTCCCCCCCCCCCTGTGGGCACCACCGAGGCGTGCACAGACGACCGACTCTTTTGAGTTTATTTAATCTAGAGTCCTATCTCAGAACAAATAACTACTCTGTCGCTATGTATTAACATTAATAATAGTTTAACGATAGGAAAACCTAATGTAAATCAAAATAAACCCTGAATAAAAATCAAATTGCACCTAGTTAGCACTCTGCATTAACAAAAATCACATACTTCAAATGATCCAACCGAATACCAATAAGCTTAATAGGTACTCAAAAACAGAAGCGATTGCAATAACTTCTACTTAGCATTCAAAATACCACAACGCGTTCGCTACAATTATCATCACTTTGCGTTTTCTTAAAACATATCCTCTAAGATAACATCTCAGCTTGACTCTTGGGTGCAACCAGGAATTATGGGTGATAATTGCGCACTAAGCACCCGATGTTGTTGTAACTAATTTGAGGGGAAGGTTTTGCCGGCAACCCTTGGGTGATGAACTCATCAATATCATTTGTCAGATCACTTGTAATCTTAACTGAAGATCATGATGTATTTGGTGTTTATTAGCATGTTTGTTAGTCATTGTATAAAGATGAATTGTTTGATAAGAAATGCAACTAAACACGTGTTTCAGTGGGAAATTAAAATGTTCAGATAACTTGAAAAACATAGCTAAATAGAAATTTCCACTCTGAATTGGGGGAAAAAACATATACATGCATAAAGTGACCAAATTTGTCGTTATTATTATTTTTAATAAATTATTTTATCATTATTGTAATTGTGGGTGGATGTGGTTTGTATATCAATATGTATATATACTGAATTTTTCGTATCAAAATATATAACATCTCAGTGTGACTCTTGGGTTCAACCAGGAATTATGGGTGATAATTGCGTACTAAGCACCCGATGTTGTTGTAACTAATTTGAGGGGGATGGTTTTGCCGGCAGCCCTTGGGTGATGAACTCATCAATATCATTTGTCAGATCACTTGTAATCTTAACTGAAGATCATGATGAATTTGGTGTTTATTAGCATGTTTGTTAGTCATTGTGGGGTAAGAGGATGAATTGTTTGATAAGAAATGCAGCTAAACACGTGTTTCAGTGGGAAATTTTAGTGTTAAGATAACTTTAAAAGCACAGCGAAATAAAAATGTCCAATTCCTAAACTGAATTTCGAAAAACAAAAAAATGCACGTGCATAACGCGAACAAATTTTGTAGTTCAAAATTCGGTACAGTGCATTTCAGCGATAGGTAACCTAAACTGACTAACGATCTTCTTTCCAAGTTCGGTGAATACGAAGATCAACTTGAAGGGGGGGGGATTAACGGGTCATGTTGCATTCACGGTTAAGTTGAGAATATGTTAACTTCAGGTTATAGGCAAAATCATATCAAAATAGACTTTACTACTTATTAAAAAGTTGCTTTTATTTAATAAAATAAAGTAATGTAAACAATGTCAACTCACATAGAAATATTTTCACAATTAAGTATATTAATTGGTGTTTCAATATTGATTAAACAGTGATTATAAAAAATTTCCGTTGAGCAAAAAAAGTTTGGAAAATTTTCAAAGGATTTGGACGTAAAACACAATTTTGTTGCAGAAAATGGTACTCTGATAGAAACTATCGTAGTTGTGTGAAAAGAAGTGACACTTGTTTATAAAATTACATTTATCCTCAAACGTAATTTAAAGTAGAAACATTAACAGGAACAAGCGACACGGAACAAGATTGAAATGTACGTAAAAAGTACACACGTGAGATTCAACATGACCAATTCATTCAGTTCACTTCTTCATTTTATCTGTTGAGTGCCATTCGATGTTGCCAGATATGACAGAAACCAAGGCAAAGATATTGCCGCGATCGACTGTAAATAGGCTCCAGATCGACCGGTCGAACGCAATCGACTGGTTGCCGACCGCTGGATCATATATTTTTAAATTATCTTTCCCTTTTTTTTTCAAATTTACTATTTTATTGTTGTTGTGGTGGATGTGGTATATAAATTAATACTGCCGTGGGCACCCCCTTTCACTTGAAATAGGAAGTTAAAATTCTCCAAGTATACTGCTATCCACAAAAAAGGACGGCATATGCGTATATAGTTTTAAAATTTTTTATCTTCTTTACAAATTAATTATTTTTCTCTTTGTCGTTATCGGAATAGAGGTGGAATGTAGATCAGTATGTACTCTATATTACTGTAAAAGACTGAAACCTGGTGAATGTCAACATTAGTATTTGTATTCCAACAATAACGTAGGCAAAGTATTTCCGGTGAATGACCAGTGGGTGTTGGCATTTTCCAATTTCAGACTTTCACTCTAACATATGTATGCTACCTTAAAAGACCGAAATTGGGGGAATGTCGACTTGCACCTGTGATTCACCAAAAATATTTGATCTTCTGCCGATGCGTTCAATATGTGAGTGTTGATATTCATCGATTAACGTTGACATTTACCAGATGTTGGTTTTTTACAATAACATACCCCTGTCAAAACAAATAACTGGTGAATTCCAGCGGTAACGGAAGGACATTTTTTACGAAAAAATCGATTCATTTCTGTCTATGAGCTTATCAAAAGACATATTTTTCAAAAACTGATTCACTGACTTTTATACACATCATGGTAAGTTGCTAAAAAAGCCGAAAACAAGAACTTTTTGTTAGTAACTTTTTGTAAAATCAAATTTTAAAAACGGTAACGGAAGGAAATTTTTGTTGCAAAACTATCTTTCCGTTACCGTTTTTAAAATTTGATTGAAAAAAATAAGTTACTTTCAAAAATTCTTGACTTCGGCATTTTTAGCAACTTACCATGATTTGTATAAAAGTCTATGCATCAGTTTTTGAAAAATATGTATTTTGATAAGCTCACATACAGAAATGCATCGATTTTTTCGTAAAAAAAAATGTCTTTCCGTTACCGCTGAAATTCACCAACTTTAGTTTTATTTTCCATATTAATTTGTAGTATTTTGAAAATAAATGAAGAATAGATTAAAACAAAGAAATCATTTTAATAATTTTACAGTAAGTTCTTTAATATTAAAACATAATAGATTTATACTACTTCTGAAATAATTCGATAAATTTTTCCTATAATTCTCTAACGCATGAATATTTTTATAGCAACTTTTTCTTTTTGAATTATTCTTTAGAAAGTCAGTGATCTTTTCATCAAAATTAACGGTGATTAACATACCCCTCAAAAAGTCAAATTTAAGCTGTGTTATCACTAGTTTAAAAACTATTTATGCTGTAAAATCAAGCCCGTCACTTCGAATTTTTCCAGGAAGTGAGGCAAAGGATGTACACTCAACGCTAATTTCTTCAGAAAATAGCAAGAAACACGCCCATTTATTCGTGAATACATTAACTTTACAAAGTCTGAAGGTGCAATAAATACCTCCCTGACAAATTATAGGCCTGCTAAACCCCCCCCCCATGAGCCCCCCTTGATTCCCCTTAAAGGCCGGGCCTGTGTAAAATACTCGCAGTTAATATTATCAACCAGTTGCGCTACCGTTTTTTGTGACGATTCGGGACAAATACTGTAAATTCGGTACTGAAACCGAATTTAAAAAAATTAAAAAAAGACTGAAAATTCGGGACTGCTCACCACTAAATTCGGGACGTAATATTTTCTTAACACACAGTAAAACGTTGCTTGAGTAATGTCGATAAAGGTATCCCTCGTATAACACGGTTAATTCGTTCCGTGTAGTATCGAAACCGTGTTATACGGGATTTTTTTAAAAATGTTTTTTTTACTCATTTTCAAGCTAATTATTCATGCACATACCATAAACCACGTCAATATATTTCGTGTTATATCGAAAACATGTTCCGTGTAGTATCGAAACCGTGTTATACGAGACTTTTTTAAAAATGTTTTTTTTTTACTCATTTTCAAGCTAATTATTCATGCACATACCATAAACCACGTCAATATATTTCGTGTTATATCGAAAACATGTTCCGTGTAGTATCGAAACCGTGTTATACGAGACTTTTTTAAAAATAGTTTTTTTACTCATTTTTAAGCTAATTATTCATGTACATACCATAAACCACGTCAATATATTTCGTGTTATATCGAAACCATTTTCCGTGTATTATCGAAACCATTTTCCGTGTATTATCGAAACCGTGTTATACGAGACTTTTTTAAAAATAGTTTTTTTTTACTCATTTTTAAGCTAATTATTCATGTACATACCATAAACCACGTCAATATATTTCGTGTTATATCGAAACCGCGTTCCGTGTTATATCGAAACCGTGTTATACGAGACTTAGAAATAATGTAAATCAAGGGATGTATACGGTTATATCGAAACCAAGTTTCATAAAAACAAAGTAAAATTTTACAAGAGTACCAAACGTTAACAGAATGTATTAAACAAAAATGAAATTCCATCTTTTTTAAACAAAACTTGCGTGTTTTATCAAAATCGTGTTATAATAATCGCAAATTTGGTACCGAGTAATATCGAAACCGTGTTGTACAAGCACCGTGTTATACGAGGTACGCCTGTACAACAATAACCTTTACAGCTATTATATTTTGAGGTCTTCATGAATTTGTGATCAATGTATTGTACATCACTATTAGAATTAATGATATTATTCGTGGTTTTACACCTGCGTGAAACGATATTTATCTCAAGAGCTATTGTTACAACGCTTATAACATAAGATCAGTTTCAAACAGTGTTCAGTATACTGAACAAGTCTTTTTTCACTGTTGGAAGCTTAAGGAAAAAGCATGGAGGAGTCCATTTGAAAAATATATGATTTTATCATCATGTAAAAATATTTATACATCTACTTTGCAAAATGAATTTTTTAACGGGTTAACCAGTACAAATATTTCAAATTATGAATCTTGATTTATGAACAAGTAGATAAAACAACTACTTTTGCTGAAGTAGAGCAAGGTTTGCAAAAGTGTTACTTCAAAAATAAATAAAGTATTTAAATTAAGTGAATAAATGAATAATACCAGAAACAATAAAATAAATAACCAAATAAAAATAATTAATTGCCATAAATCAAAATTTACAATTTCAAAATCCTTAAAACGTAAAATTATTCAGCATTTGAATTTAATTAATGTGAGATATTTTCACATTTTCAAAATACAAAAATTGACAATAAACGTATACATCCGATTTCATTTAATTCAATTTCTTATCTCTGAGCTGGCTATCTTTCTCGTTTAAACCTTTGAAAATTGCTTCCTAAACTCATTCCCAAACAAAACGCATCGAACAAAATGTATTGATATATAATATGAATCATTCGTTTGTCTACAGGTGTCCCGAACATTAAGCTTAATTGTAAACTTTTATGAATGATATTTTGCAGTTGATTTTCCTCTTTGCTCGCAAAAATAAGACTTAATTTTAAAAATCCACAGCATAAAAAAAAAAAATATTTCAAATTTGGAAACCTTTTCTCTCTATCGTGAGCTAGTTTGCTTGTATATTTTAGACAACGATCAATCATATGAAAAAATAAATAAACTTCAGTGTCATTTATTAATCATTTGCACGTAAACTTAGCTAGTGGTACGATGTTAGTGCTCAAATTGATATTTATGTTTAGTACTGGAGCCAGGTTCAAATATTACTACAAATTAATCATGCATTCATTGCTAGGGCACATTCGTTGACAATATGCTATTAGCGTAAAAAACCAACAAGAATTTAATAATGATAAACAATTATTTAGCTCAGATTAAACAATTTCTGCTCGAATTGCTGCACCACAATGGACCTACAATCCGAAATAAGTTTCATGCAGAAACATAAGAATACCTGAAATTTGTCATATTCATCACTTGAATCAACTTTTTACCAGCAAATGCA
This sequence comes from Uloborus diversus, assembly GCF_026930045.1. NCBI lineage: Eukaryota > Metazoa > Arthropoda > Arachnida > Araneae > Uloboridae > Uloborus > Uloborus diversus. Next base: position 8,435,498 of record NW_026557876.1, on the reverse strand, counting down.
TACAGTTATAAATTAAATTTGTACTGAAATGTAAAAATACCTGAATTTTGCCTTAGTCTTCTCAAAAATCAGCATCTTTCATGGACTAATTGCTTTGATAGATTGAACAAGTTTAATTTTAAGTCCGAGGTATTTTGACAACTTTGTATCAAACACTACTCTACGCACACATCAAAAGCCAACACACTAAAAGAACGAAATAAATCGACTGCTCTTTCACGGAACTTCAAAACCGTAAAAATTTTTCAACTCAGTTTGTAAACTAAATTTAAGAATCTTTCAAAACTGTGTCAGTTAAACTTCTGACCAATTACGAAATTTATATTCACTTTAAAATTCAACGACGAGCTTGTAGCAAAATTGTTTGACTATAATTTGAAATACTTTTATAATGCAAAAAGCAGCAATAAACAACTTCGACTTTGACTTCAACTACTAAAATGGCGTCTGTCCAAATTATTTGTTTTAAATCAGTGGTTGTGCCGCCATGTTATTTTCTTCTTTTGTGCGTGTAAATCGTATACGTAGTCCTATGTGTATGTGAAGTTTGTGTATAATTTAGAGTTAATGTCGTTTTTAAAAGAACTAAGAGGAACAAATTATCCGTTTGAAGTATGATGGAAATATTTGCTTACGCATTACTGAAGTAAGTTTATGATTTTGTGCTTTTTAGCTCTGTTTTATCATAATACAATTGCTTACCTTATATGCTTAGTCAAATATAAAGTACAAGAAACTCCGTTCAACTTGGACATTATGTAACGTTATTTTTAACCCCCGACATACAAAGGAAGGCGGTTATGAGTTTGACGTGTCTGTGTATCTGTGTATATATGTATCTGTGTGTCTGTCTGTGGCACTCTAGTGCCTAAACGGATAAACCGATTTTGAAAAAAATTGTTTGAAAGGACAGTTGATCGAGAGTGTTCTTAGGTTGCATCTTTGGATGTTATTAATTGACGAAGATATTAATTAAAAACCTCTAAAAGGTTTTTCGCGATTTTTGCAGTGAAAACATAGTTAAACATTTTAAAATTTAATACCAAAACCAGAGAATTTTTTCCCGCGTTTCACAGAATGTGTTTGGAACTTCTATGTTTCATACAATTCAAATCATAACGTTTTTTAAAACAGATTTTAACAACAGCTAAACCTTTACTCACGAGATTGATAACCGAACTCATTGTTGGCCGACAAGGAAATGAAAAGCAATGATTTAAAGTTTTTATCTGTTCCCAGTTTCTATTTAATAGCAAATGAAGTACCAGACATTGATTTTTGATAATATAAGGCTTTTAAAAATATTTTCAATTGTCCCTCTTGATTCTACAATTGCGACTCAATCGGTTTTTTTTTTTTTTTTAATTTTTACTTGCAGTAAAATTGTAATTGTTTCAATTCAAGATCGTTTCTCAAAATTGCTATTGTTAACCAGATACTAGATGCAAATGTGCAATTTAATAAATGCAATATATCGCATCCCGGAAGATAAAGTGACACAACTCAAAGAAACAGAATTGCAGAAAATCAAGGTTTTACACAATAAATAGTAATTTTAAATGATTTAGTTTAAAATATTACAATACGAGTAATGAACTATGTCGTGATGTTAACTAGTTACTTTTTACTATCTAAATTAGTAAAGCATACTTAAAGTTTGAATTTGTTTTTAATTATGCAATTTTAATAAAGTGTCACTATTGATTATATTATGTTTTCGCTACCACGTTTCAGTTAAGTACGCTAACTTTTAGCGAGTTTCGCAACAAGAAAGAGCATTAAATTTAGATTTTAAATCATAAGTTTAAGTACGAAATTTCGAGGGTGGGATATGTAACACTATTGGGACTCGTATTTATACGCTTGTTTCAAATTGCATTCTATTCAACGTAAATACAAACTTCATTACTAAGTTAAGAACGCTAGGAAAGAAAAGGGTTAGCAGAGTCGGAGGTAACAGAAAACGCTTCATAAAAAAAATAAGTCTTAAGCTCCCGGTCTGCAGTTGGATGTAACGCTCTTCTAACTTCTTACTTCTAGTAAATTAATTTTCAACTTTCCACACTGAATCAACCATTATGGAAAGTTATCTCAAAGGTTATGAGTTAAACCACCTTTGTTTAAGTTGCACTTTTTTCCTTTGTAAAGATTTTCAAGATTATTATTTGATGTCAAATGCTGGTAACTCACATGTATTTACGTTACGTAAGAACTAATATTGTTGATTTTGTTAATTAAGAAATAGCTCGACTAACAGATTTTTACTAGCTATGTCTCTGGATTTCAATGTTTATAACTTATTCTGGGTGATAAAAATGGTCATGGGGAGGAAAAAGACAGTTTTGCACAACTAGTGTCAATATTTTTCTTTTATTGCATTACATAATGCAATGCCCGTGATTTTGGACATTTCCTGAAGTTGTAATATGTTTCATTGATTTAAATATATTTGATTGTTTTTTATTCTTATTGTTTCTATATATTTTTAACTTTCAAATCAGAAATTTTGTTCATTTTCTTAACGAAAAAAAAAATCACAAGAAAAATTAACAAAATTCCCAACAAAAATTATTTTATTACTTTTTTTTTCATTGTTTGGGAAATCATAATCAATAGTGAAGTATTTCCTAATGTTGAAAATTTCATGTGAAGTATTGACTATTCCTTCGAAAAAAAATCGATGACTGGAATATCTTGAAATTATTCCATTTATTTGCGATGAAGACTACGAAAAAATCTCTGTTTTGGTACTTGTACAAGTGCAAGTTTAGAAATTCCGTTTCTTTTTTTTGTGTTTAAATCTCCTCGCTCGCCCTCTTTTTTGTATTTTTACCACGCTTTTGTTAGCTTCACTTGTATGTATGTGAGTAACTCTCCTTTGGACTAAGAGCTAGAGGCTTATTACTGTTATTACATTCCACCACTTAGTGAGCGTTCGTGGCCGAGCAATCTAAGGCGCGGGTCTTCGCTGACGTCCACCTCCGGGAATCATTGGGCGTGCGTTCTAATCCCGTTTACACCGAAATTAATCTTGCAACTCAATTTTCGCCCACTTTTTGTGATCGGATTGTTTTAAAATTTGGAATGCAACCTCAGACCCGATGGCAATGCAATATTCTATAGTCAAACTAATTTATTAACGATAAGTTATTAGTTTATTCTAATTAACACGCTTTTAGTAGCTTAACTTGTGTGTTTGTGGGTATATTTGTGGGTCCAACTTTCCTTTGGACAAATAGCCAGTGACTTATTAGAATTACTTACAACGTACAAATCAGAGCTGCGGAGTGTAACAATGTTTGCACATGAATTTACCAGAAAGCATTCAAAATGTCTGATGCAAATAATGCAATAGAATACTAAGATACATTCCATTATAATAAAATAATAGCTTAAAAATTTAAAAAACACGCTTTTGTAGCAAAATGAACTAAAAAGTAAAAAATAAAATAATACTTTAAAAAACTAAAAACACGCTTTACTAGCAAAATGAACTAAAAAGTAGAAAATAATCTTTGGATGACAAGTATATAAAGTAATTGACCAAACACTTAATTTTACTGTAATAGAAAAAAAGCGTGGGGGGCCTTTTATCAGTTGTCTTAAATTTCTTCCACTTGTTATCCATGCAAAAATGTCAATAGGTATCCCCCCCCCCCCACGCTTTTTTTATTTCAGTAAAATTAAGTGTTTGGTCAATTACTTTATATACTTGTTATCCAAAGATTATTTTAAACTTTTTAGTTCATTTTGCTACTAAAGCGTGTTTTTTTTTAGTTTTTAGCCTACTTTCCCAGTAAAAGTCAGAAAAAGAGGAAAAAAGCATGAAAGAAGGCTTAATGCATCTTAAAAATGTCGCGAAAAAGAAAAAAAACCAAAAATAAATAAAATAATTAAATAAATATCGAAAAATTAAAAATTGGAAAGTAGGGTATTGAGATGGGGAAAAATGTCTGTCGGTCTCTCTGTCTGCCCCCCCCCCCTAATAACTTTTGAATGAATAGTTCGATTCGAACAAATTTTTTTTTTGTTCGAAAGATCTCGGCGAGGACACCTCAATCCCATATTTCACGTTTTGTTTTGAACTATTTTTTGTTCAATTTTGAACAGTTCAAAAAAACTTAACATTTGCGCCTACGGGGAAACTGAAAGTCAATGTAGATTCCGTACTTGAAAGTGGATTTATTTCAAACAAATTTTGTTGGAAATAGCTCTTGACGCCAAACTCCAGACTCCGACTCTGAGAATTTAGAGGCACCTGACTCCGACTCCTGTGCCCGACAATTAATCGAACTCCGACTCCCCGACTTCGACTCTGACTTCGTAGCTTTGGCAAAAATTTATACACGGAGGACAAATGACTGACTCCGATTCTTGGATATTCGTCTCCGACTCCTTTATCCCAAAATGAGATTGACTCCGACTCTGACTCCGCAGCTATGGTTTTCACTGTGAAATAATTATTGTTGATATGATTTGTTTTTATTTTCACGCTAAAGTTTTAATTTAGGTATTCAGTTTTCGGCGAATAAACTCAAAGTCATTTATGTTTCTACATGACGATTTTTTTTTTTTATTTTGACAATGAGAAGTATTTCTTTAAGTTGACATTTTATTGTTTTTATTTATTTTGGTAAGTGCATTAATTCATTTAAAATATTATTTTGGGCAACAGGGGAAAAAGAAACGATTTTTTTATATGATTTTTTTATTTTAATGAGCTTATTAATTTTAATTATTATTTTTTCGTTTTGAAAGCTGTTAAAGAATTTTTTCTTAAGGGGAAAAAAGTGTATTAGCTGCTTTGTTTAAAATGTGCTGCTTTTTTTTTAATTTTTTTAGATGTGTGAGGAATACTTTATTCCTAGAAATTAGCAAAAATATGTTTGAAACAATTTGCGATTTTAGCTATTTTTGAGAATATTGATCAGGTACTAGAAAGTAGTAAGGGTATACGGTAAAGTAGGCTCGTATAGTTCTAGACGGAACTTCTTGTTTAAACTATTATTTTATTCTATGTGTGCAGTATTTTCAAAACTATTTTGTATCAATATGCTTATTCGTCCTTTCTCTAGTCAAAATTACTTATTTACAACGTTACAGTCATAAATTATATGGTATAAATTTGGATGTTGGAAATATTTATTCCTATTAGAAACTACAGTTGACGATTGTACATTCCAAATTGCAGCTACATTTAGTTGTTTTTCAGTTAAATTTAAAATTTCGTTATGAAATTTTGAATTGCGACTGTTCAAACCTTCTACTTGCGTTACTTGTTAGAAGTTGCAATTCTGAATAACTTACTGAATTTAACACCTTTGTTTATTTTTGTTAATTATCATTGTTTTTATAACTATTATAGCTTTAATTTTGTAAGTACTCTTTTGTTTATATTCATAACCATAAAGGCACAAAAATGAAAAACAAAAAAAAAGTTAACTCTTGGTTGTTCCTTTTCAAATTCATAAAAGCTTTTTCGAAATTGTTATTCGCAGATACGTATGCTTTTTCTCGATACGAACTACAAAGCACAATTTAGAAATTCAAGTTTTTTAATTTTAAAACATGTCTGAATTCCATAATTGAATAAATATCAAAAGTAAAGGTAAACCCTTGATAAACTAGAGTAAGTATAAGGTATTTTTATTCGGGAATTTAACATTGACACGTTGTTCTAGTTTCAAACCATAAACGTTGAAAAATCTTCATTGCAACGGTTGCTGCGGTAAAAAAAAAAAAAAAAAGACAAAACGTTCTCAGTTAAAAGAAACCAAATCGTTATAACTTAAAAAATAATATATACTTGACAAAAGAAATAGGTCTAAGCATTGTTTAATCTTTCTGAGAACAAAAGCATGTAATTATTTCAAATTTAATATATAAGGATAGGACAATATCTGATCCTTTAAAAACTTCGGTCCTTTAAACACATAGCAAAATAAACAGGACTGCGATTAAATAGATCCTATCTCAGTTCTATCTCTTTTCCATTTCTTTTCCCACAGTCCTCAATTCTTTTTGAGCCGGGAACTTGAAGGAAGTTATTGCTAAAATAGCAGACCTAAAATCTAATAAAATAATAGATTTTTTAAAGGAGTCTTCTCTTATGATCGATTTTTGTGGGTCAATACTAATACCTTGAAGGTCATGGTTAAAATATGTTACTAGATTGGTGACGCTAAAAAAAGAATGCATCTAAACCTGTTTTTCGGCGATCTTTTTTTTTTTTTTTTTTTTTTTTTTGAGCAATCACTATTGCTTTTATTTGACTTTTTTGATGTCCTATGATTTTATTCCCCCCCCCCGCCACTCTCTGAAGCATCACTGTCGACCGGCTTCTCGCGATGTTCCTCCAAAAGCGGAAGCCGTCTCCAGGTTGCATCCATGTCATACACACACGCGCATACTACACTACACACACACACGCACAGATGCACATACACACACACACAGACACATATACATACGCATACACACACACGCATACATACACCTGCACATACACACACAAACACAAACACACATGCCTACACACACATACACATACCCCTTCACACAAACACACATACCCTCCCCCCACACGAACACACACACACCTACATACACACACTCGTGATTGCGAAAAACATAATTTGAATTCAAGATGTCAAAATTCAAATTAATATATATATATATACTAGCTGACCCAGCCACGCGTTGCTGTGGCAAAGAAGTTGGATTAAAGTAAAATTTTACTCATTATTTTGATAGAATCAAATAAATATTTTTAATAGAGTTTAAAATAGTATAGCCGATTTTAAAATATATGAGATTGATAATGGGCGTGATTCAATGTACAAACGATTCATAAATGTTCCTGGAAAATTATGGGCAGCTGATGTGGCCAATTTTTGCCAGGAAAATGTCATGCCAAAACCCGGAAAGTTTTCCGATAAAAGTTAATAACCTTCCTGAAATTATCTCGGAAACCGTTTTAAAAATTCGAAGATCTTCCCGTTTTAAGTTAGTCGTGTTTCTGGAACTTTAGTGTAAACTTAGGAAGGAATAAAAAAAAAGCTTAGCACCTTTCTGATTTATTAAGGAACTTCTATAAGCAGTAATGCAAACATAGCCAAAGCTTAGCCAGAACTGCAAGCAAGTATAGAAAATTTTTACTCAGTAACGTTTCGGATTTTTTTTTTTTTTTTTTTTTTTTTTTTTACAGTGCAGGCTGAAGAAAGTACTTATTGAATTCAGTAAGTACTAACTAAATTTTCTATGGAAAAAGCACTATACTTACGCTTAGTAAAATTTGTAAGTATGACTTTGGCCAAAAAAAAAAAGCAAAAATAACTTGAAAGTGATAGTAAATATCGAAACAGATTGTAAAATAACCGAATGTAGAAACTAAGAGTAAACCACCATACGCTTTTAGATTCTAAACAACATTTTATTCACGTCTGCTTTCTCTATAGTTTGTAATCAATAACTTCTTTACAAAATACACTAACTAAATTAAAAACATAATAATTAAATTTTTTCAATGAAGTAGATAACATTGACTTCGAACTATTGTTTCTATTATTTGAAAACTGAAAACTGTCTAAGCACTAAGTTGTGCACAATGTTCTTGCTTAACCAGTCTTTTGCTAATACGAAAAGTATGATAACTTTCCACTTGTGAGTAGGTGATATATGGTTGCCCATGAGAGAAATATTTATGTTTGAAGTCCAAACCGAAGGAAGACATTGTTTGTTCTTGAGATCTATTTATGGTCTTTGCAAAAGCTAAACGAATCAAAATTTGAAGCCTTTCAAATGTGTTTGAAAATTATGACGCTATTAATTGATAGCGTGGCAACACAAACATTTCTCCTTTAAACTTTATCGTCAAAATTGTTGAATTTTGATGAAGAAACGTGTACCGTTGCAAAATTTAGGTGCGTTTAAATCGCGAGAAAGAATAAATTGTTGAGCCAATTTTCAACCGGAAATCGTGTAGTCGCATTCCTGGTGTATCCAGGGAATTTAAAAATTCAGTTGGAATGTTTACTGCTTTGTTTTCATCGACAACTGTATAGACTTGTTCAGCATTAATGGGGAGCTTTTTTTTCCAGCCGTCAGTAATGGCCCATTATTCGCAATAATTGTAGCTAAGACAGCGTCATTGCTCTGTTGTTATACGTTGAAAATCAATGTTAACTAAGTCGGTGGCCCAACTGTCAGGTGACGACATATCATAATAACTAAGTGGCAAATTTGAAATTGAAACGCAAAAACCTTCAGTTAAAACTAAAACTTCATATTTATCTCTGGTGTAAAATCTGGATTTAAATATTTGTGTGTTTGGTAAACTTTATGAAATACGTCTTCAAACGTGAAAGTTATATAGTTTCTCTTTAAAAAATGATGATTGTGTTGGATAGAATGTCGTCAAAATTGTTTTAAACATTTGACGAATACTGTTTCTCCTTACGTCAAACCTGCATTAGAAAGTGTCAACTCCCAATGACTTTGTGGCGACCAATAAATACAATTTGTGACATGCATAGGGATATGTATTTGACAGTCGACAATTGACGATCCACAAATACTCCTGTCTGTTGGAAAATGTTTACCGAAACCAAAACTGCTACAAAACCAGCGCGATTACAGAGGCAATTATGATTTTAAAAAATTAAATTTATCTGGAAATAGACTCTCAAATAGTTCACTTTTCGTCTCAACGGCAGTGTAGAAAATGTCTGTCTATTTGTTGTACTGTATATTTTGATACAGTTCAATTTCACCGTTTCCAATACCCAGCAATTGCTTAGAAAATACTTCAGGGATTAGATTATTTTGCGGTTATACTCGCATGTTCATGGCCAATCGCATTATCTCGACATTACGCCTTAAAAACGGTTGTTTTAAACATGCGTTAATTTCATCGGAATAACTGGTAATGTCTGCCGGAAGTCCCCAGACAGTATTCAGACAATTTCGCCTAAAAGTTTATCGTTGCCGTTCAAATCTTGCACAATCTAATGATGTGCTTCGAATAAATGCTTTTACTCATGAGCCATATTACAGTTATCCGAAATTTTAATTTCACTCCTCTCTTGCGACACTACAGCCATTCCACGTTTTTTTTTTTTTTTTTTTTCTTAAATGTTACACATTGCGTTTTGTTTTTATAAATATCTAATAGGCAACTTTAAAGCTGAATGTGCTGTTCGTCTACCATCCAAAAAAAGTAGCAGCAATGCCTGACGATGCAATTGTCACTGCAATTTTCTGTTGCGAACGTATCTTTGCAAGAATTAATGATATTAAAAGTTTCTTGGGGAATAAAATAAAGAAAATAATTGTTTTCCGCTTAAATTCATTAAACTTCCTGAAATTAACCTGGAATATTTTTGAAGAATTTAGTAGTCTTCTTAGTTAAAGGAAGTTATGATTCTAGCACCTTCAGAGAAGTCTGACGCAGGTTTAATATAATAGCCTGGAACCTTCCTGCTTTTCTAAGAAAGCTCTCAAAGCATTAATGCACACATTGCCAACGCGAAGACAGATCTCAAGCAAGTATATCGAATGCAACTCTTGCAAAGCTTCGTGATCCAAATGTTTCTTGGCACATATTGGGCGTTGAGTCAATCTGGACAAACCGTAATCGTTTCGAAACCGATACACCTATTTAATACGTTTAGTTAATCTTGATACTGGTGGAGAAAAATATTTTTCACAACGGTTTGAAATCTGCAATTTGTAGCAATTCAAGGAAACGTTTTGAAAAATATTGTTGATTTTCTCAGGAAGTGAATAATAACCTGTAATATCCCGAAACGTTATATGGAAATTCTAAGCAACATTTCTGAGTTTTTTTATCATGGTGTTTTGAGCAGTAAGTCATACGATGTTAGAGTTATATCGATTAATTAACTTACACCGCCATCTATTAAGAATTTTTAGAACTAAACAATTAATTCACACTATTATTGCATAATTAATATAAAATTTGCAATAAAAATTATAAAAACTATCCTATCTTTTAAGTTGGACCAAATTACAGATACGTATGAAATTTGATAAAAATCGGTTCAGTAGTTTCGGAGTTTACCCCGAACAAACATCGTGACACGAGATTTTTATATATATAGATATATATGTGTGTGTGTGTGTATGTGTGTGTGCTTCATTGAATATATCATACATTATACTTAATCTATCAAATTTTTACGAAATTGAACACAATACTGCCTGTAGGGGGCGGTTGCATATGCGTCTAAGATAGTTTTTACATAAAATGTACGCTCAGAGCTGCCAAATGCTAAGAAAAAATCGTGGTTTCTACAGACAAAAGTTACGAGACTTTTCATGTATAAGCTCATTCATTTTGCATTTTAAAACGGGTTTCTTGTAACCTCGAAACAAATGAATGTAATAATCTGTAGTTTTTTGTTGTTATTTTTTATTTTTACTAATTTAGAATTTCAAAATTTGGCAGCTCTGTGTCTTTTACTGTAATCTTACGTCGCATATGTAAAAAATTCTGAACTTTTTTACGCAAAATATTAAACGTTTTTTACAGGCGGTTCAGGGGGTTGTGCAATTAAAACTACTACTCCGGGTGACACCTGTGCTCAAAATGTCACTGGTCAAACAATTTTTTTTCTGACACCCTAATAGCTGGAGAACCAAGTATTACCTATATATGGGGGAAGAAATCAAATCAAAAACATATTGTGGGTTTTTGTTGCTGAAAGAAAACAAAAATATTTCATCTTTTAAAAGTTTTCTTCGTAACCCAAACTATTTCAAAAGCTGAAAACTTTTTTTTTTACCCGAACTGAATCACCGTGAATACTATCTCATACATAAAATACACTGCCAGCTCAGTTATTCCATCCGAGGACTGCAGTTTCGTGCTTTTAGCACTCATCAGTCCGGAATAGGAAGTGACTGAGCTGAAGGCGGAAAACCTCTTAAAGGAGCCAAAAGAGCCAAACAAACTGGTAGCTAATATAGAATTTGCCCACCAGACGTGTGACCGAAGCAATGGTGCGGTTCAACTCAAAGATTGAAGAGGCAAAGTAAGAGATTTTATAAGAGGTTTTTCCTCCTCCGTCTCAGTTACTTCCTATTCCGGGCTGATAAGCGCTAAAAAGCACGAAATTGCAGTCCTCGGATAGAATAACTGAGCTGGCGGTGTATTTCATGTATTTCTGCCTTAGCTCTTTCTATAGGGTGGCAACTTACTGAAAATACCTTGCCTTGCCTTCAATCTTCGAGTTGAACCGAACCATAGCTTCGGTCACTCATCCGGTCTGTACTAATTATATCTTAGCTACCAGTTTGTTTAGCACTCTTGGCTTCCTTAAGAGGTTTTCCACCTCCAGCTCAGTCACTCCTATGCCGGGCTGAAGAGTGCTAATAAGCACGAAACTGCAGTCCTCGGCTGGAATGACTGTGTTGGCGGTGTATTTCATGTATTTCTGCCTTAGCCCTGTCTTAGGGCGGTAACTTACTATCTCATATTCCTTGGAAAGTTTTAAAATCCTGCTAATTGACTACCTAAGGGCTCTTAATCTACAACAAAATCTCTATTCCTCATTGAGATGTCCGACTAACTCATTTATCATAATCCGTTCCTCGACTGATAACCATCTCGTACCATTGGTTCCTTTCTGCTTCCCGGCCAACGTGGGCGGATGAGAAGTACAACTAAACTCAACTCCAAACTCTTTGTGTCTGAAAGCAACCGCACAAATGGGATCGGACCGGAATGGGAGTTCAGGGGTCAGAGAAGGGAGGGTCCATTAGCCAACACGATATGGTCCTTTGATAAGATCTCCGCCGTAATACCCCAATCCATCATATTCTTTGTCAAGGAGCTCTCTCTCTCTCGCTGTTTCTCTAGAGTCCGGGCTGGCCGGACAGGGGCAACCCAGAGAGGGGCGCCCCTTCGTCTTGGCAATCGTTGGGCTGAGGTTGGTTACGCCCTTTCTGGTTTGGTGGAGTTGAGTTCCTAATTACGACCAAATGCATCCATTGTCATTGGGCGATATGTATATTTTTTTTAATACAGATCGTTCTGTCTTATAAAGTCGGATCCGATTTAACGAATTAATCGGGATCGAAACTTTTTTTACGTTAAATCTGGGTTATTCGTAATATCGGGATGCGCTTTATTATTATTTTTAAATTGCGCGCACTTACTATACAAAAGCCATAACGAGAAACTGCGCAAAAATATCTATAATTAGAATGTGTACACTTTTTATTCAGCATTCCGCGACTAATTGCATACTAGTTAAGTTGAAATTTTGTTGTGCTGAGTAACAGATTCTGACAATTTTCATGATACATGACTCGAAATATTTCTCTTTCGACTTACGGGGGTCCGGGACACATTTTGAAAAAAAAATTTATTATATACTTTAGAGTTTTGAAATTTTTTGCACTGTTTCACGATCTATTTAATAAGCAAAATCATAACAAAAATACTAAAAAAAAATTTTTTTATTTAAATTTAATTTGTTTTTGTTTTTTTTTTTTTTTAATGGGGTTGCTTTAAATTGCTTTAATTCAAAATATTCTTGGTCAATTTTCAATTTTTTTTAAAAAAAATTCTGCACGAATATCTAAGCTTTAATTTTTATTCGGCGATTTTAAAAATATTGATTCAATAAAAAATAGAAAATATTTGAAGAAAAAATTCGAAGATACTTTAAAAAAAAATCATATTTTTTGCAGTAAACGTTTTTTTTTAAATTCGCCGAATAAAAATTAAAGTAAACTGCTTGAAAAAGATATGCTGCAAATTTCATTACTTTACATCTATCGGTTCCTGACTTATAAGAGTTTGAATGCAAGAAATCGGGAAAAATTGCATCATGGAGAAAAACGCGTTTAAAGTTTTACAGTTAAATATACACTAGTTAGGTGGATGCAACAAAAATAATTATATCTTCCGTTCCAATTAAGATAGAAACAAGGTTCGAACGTCCTTTTAAGCAGATGAAAACGGAGTAATTTTTCAAATAGTAAAAAAAGAAATTGCAAAATTTGACGATTTTTGTGTCCCGGACCCCCTTAATGGAGAGAAGAAAATACTGTGTCATTTACAGCCTACTACATGAGATGTTTTAACAGTTTCCATGCCTTATAAAGTATTAGAAAAGTTAGTAACAGCTTTGATGAATTTTAATATCGCTTCCTGCAACAAAATCGCTACTCTTTGATTGCTCCCTCGTCCGTCAAATACTGCTGATTCCAAGAAAAAAAAATATTTTTCTGCTTCGGACCAGATGGATGTATAATTTGGAAAACAATCCAATATTTCCTAACTCAAATTACACACACACACACACAAAAAAAAAAAAAAAAAAAAAAAAAAAAAAATAGGCTGCTAAAATAATTCGTTAATTCGGGGTTTATTATTCGGTAAATAAGGGTTTTTGCCTTCATTTCGGTCGGGGAAAAAGAAAAAATTCGCTAAATCACGAAATTCGTTAAATAGGGGTTCTTTAAATCGGGATCCGACTGTATCTTAATTGTGTTCGAGTGGTTTTGTAAAGTTTAAACATGCGTACATCAAAACATTGAAAATTTTATTAATACTATACTGTAGAGCACAAAAGTCGTATCCGCAACTAAGCTAAAAACGCGAAATCTTTACTAATAATAAAGCTGAAAGTCTGTGTCTCTGGATATCTGTCTCTTGATGTCTGTTACGAGCATAGCACTTAGACCATTCGGCCGATTTTCATGAAATTTGGCACAAAATGAGCTCGCAGCACAGGGGGAAGCAGCTTGAAGCGATTTTTCAAAAATTCGATTTTGTTCTTTTTCTATTCCAGTTTTAAAAACATTTTACCGAGCAAATTATCATAACGTGAACGAGCAAATTACCATAACGTGGACGAGTAAATTATCATAACATGGACGAGCAAATTATCATAACATGGACGAGCAAATTATCATAACGTGAACGAGAAAATTACCATAACATGGGCGAGCAAATGAACATAGCAAATTGGGGGGAAATTCATCATCCATTATTTGTAAATATACAGGCTAAACAAAAGACCTTTTAATTTTCTACCATTTTCTAGGCAAAGCCGTGCGGGTACCGCTAGTTGCTTTTTATAAAGTTTTACGCCTCCGTATATTTGATTCAGATTCCACTTTTTTGGATTAAAAAAATATGTTTCCCGTCTGAAAATGAGTCCAAGTTATTGTAGATACGTAAAATATGATGTAAAAAAAACACCTCGGGAGAATAACTCAATTTCAATAAAAAGTGCAAATTCGACATTTGAGGCAGTGAGAAGAAACATGATGCAAGTGCCAAAAATAAAACTTTGGAGATAAACGGTACAAACGGAAGGGAAACTTCTCTGTCTTGGGGCAAGAGATAGTACTAGTAGCCCTGGTAGGTGCTGCCATACAGCATGATTTCATTTTGTTTTCAATGAAAGCCTACCTAGGACCAAAACTCTTAACGCGTCTTACTCAAAACATGAAAATATCCTCTTGAATCCCTCATATAAATAAGAGCCGATGAACGAGTAACCAGCGTGCTTCAACAATGAAACTCGCGCCACGGTATGATGGTAATGTTTAACACGAAGGGAAAGGTCTTATTGTGACAAGGCTGAACTCGATCCGGCAACTTAACAGTTTTAATGGTAAGACTGCGTCATTTCAGGGAAATGAAGAAACGAAAAAATAGGGTACCTACTGAAGTTTAGGGTTCATCCACTGGAGTTAGGGCAACTTTCTAGTGTATGTATGTTTGTCGTTCTCAATTCGGCCTTCTTCACACGAGGAAACTTAGTTGAATCAAATCACGCACATGTGTCGCAAATTTCATCCCGATCAGTTGAGTCAACTTTTTAGTTGATTCAATTAATCGGGACTTTGCCAAGCCTTTGTTCTACACTCGAGTAAAGTAGTGGAGTCAACTTGATGCAGTTTGCCGACAGAGTGGAGTGGTGGTTACGACGCTGGGTTCTCACGCCCAAAAGCGCAGGTTCAAACTTGGCTCCAGTCGGTGGATTCTCTAGATGCAGAAAATCGACAGCGTCCATGTCGTATGATTATGCGGCATGTAAAACATCCTTACTTTTGCTCGTTTAGCATGGAGTATCTCTAGTCAAAATTAAATTCCTAAGGCAGTTTCGCATCAAACAGAGCCCCGGTGCTTCCATCTAGTGGGGAAACTGGGCCTCAAATTTTCGTCGGACCGATAGTGGTGCTACGTGGAAGAATGAATGCTATGCCGGGGGGATCGCACTAGGTCTGCAAAAGGCAGTGTCTCTATGTCAGCCCCATTAGAAAGAAGAAGAAAATAAAAACTTTGTTCGGTTTTAACAGCTAGAAGAACAGTTGATTCAACTTCGTTGCCTCTTGTGAAGACAACGGAAAGCCTATTCAACAGCTGAGTGGCAAATGTTTCAGTAAATTGATTCAACTAGTTGCCTCGTGTGATGACAACGAAAAACGCCATTCAACAGTTGAGTGGTAAATTTTTCAGTAAGTTGATTCAACTAGTTGCCTCGTGTGAAGACAATGACAAACACCATTCAACTGCTGAGTGGCAAATTTTTCAGTAAGTTGATTCAACTAGTTGCCTCGTGTGAAGACAACGACGAACACCATTCAACTGCTGAGTGGCAAATTTTTCAGTAAGTTGATTCAATTAGTTGCCTCGTGTGAAGACAAAACGACGAACACCATCCAACTGCTGAGTGGCAAATTTTTCAGTAAGTTGATTCAATTAGTTGCCTCGTGTGAAGACAACGACAAACACCATTCAACTGCTGAGTGGCAAATTTTTCAGTAAGTTGATTCAACTAGTTGCCTCGCATGAAGACAACGAAAAACGCCATTCAACAGCTAAATGGCAGCTTTTTCAGTAAGTTGATTCAACTATCTGCTTCATATCTCTTAGGCATCCGGCGATGAAAATCCTAGTTGAACCATACATCGCCGTTTGGCTGGAAAACGTCCAATTTCTAGCAACCCTTCTTCGCCAAACGTCGTTTCTATCCACTCCCGAAAGTTTCTTCGCTTCGTTAGGCCCAATTTTTAGCCTTATCTCCCCAATATACGCGAGTTCTGGCCGCTTTCTCCTAATCTCCGCTCTACTAATTAAAGGAAAGATTCGAGCGGGGAATAAAATGTT